>NC_056699.1:14433289-14704381 GCF_018831695.1 Puntigrus tetrazona
CATTGTAATGCAAGAGGTATTTTAATGCAGTATAACCGAAAGACATATTATTGTCTTCTTGAAACCTCTTGATTGCGTCTGCAGGTTTACTTGTTTGTCCTCTATTTCAAATCTTGTAGTGCTTTCAGGATGTTTCACCATGTGTATCGCACAAGTAAGGTCCAGCTCACATGAGAACATTTGTTCTCTGTTGCAAGAAACTTTCATGGTTGGGGGAAGTGATGTCACAATGACTGCTCTTCATGGCCTGTTTGGTTAATTTTTTTTTATGTAGTAAAAGGGTTTTATGAGAACTCAAAGCCAATTCATCAAAGCACACAGCAAATGAAAAAGAAAGAAAAAATGCATTTAAAAAACAAGAATCAAGATAATAAGGTAATCATAAGATTATCATAATCATAGGATAATCATAAGATTGCCGTATTTGTGCCCATCCTGTGTTTTAGGAGCCTGATGGGCAACTTAGAAGAACTTGATTTGAAATATATGTCCAGGAAATATAAATATGAAACTTGATCACTGAAACTTTTGTTGTTTGTTATTTATTGTGACATTTAATCTACGCATACATTTTTTTATGAAAAGATGGTTACTCAAAATATCATAAAATGACAACTCTGTGGAACCATGTACCGTATTTTTTTTTTTTTTTTAATATATAATTTTTCCCCAAAATTCTTCTATAATTGGATTTCCATCACAATATGGAGAAAAAGATCTGTCACAACTTTAAACCCACTCAAATCTGGCCCAGTTTGCTTGCGTTGTAAGCTCCTTAATGTAAAGGGGACCGAGTACATTTCACTCCCCATTGCATTTCAGTCAGTTCAGTCTTCTTACTTCTAATTGTACACTTAATTCAGTGTTGCTTGTTATCTGTTGAATTTATTAGTGATGTTTGGTAGCAATCTGAGTGAAAATTGTTTTGACGAATAACTTTGAGCAGTTTTAATTTCTCTTGCAACAAAGGCTGTCAGATGTGTGTCTCACTGACACTGAGTGGACTCTCGTCTGTGAATTAGGCATAATAGCTTCCTGAAGTGACAATTTAAAGAGCCGTGTTGTGTAGTATATTCTGCAGTTCTTCTCTCTCTCTCTCTCTCTCTCTCTCTGGTCGCTAGTGCTAATTTTCACACCTCCTGCTGTGCTACGCCCGCTCATCTCTTCCCCTGCCCTCTGCCAACACCACAAATAGCTTCAGCTCTGGCATCAACTACGTTCCATTAAGCCCAAAACATTCCACAATGTTTCTTCTATAGATCTTGAACACTAATATTTAGGGCAGTGTACTCGCGTTATTGTGAAGGAGTATTTCACTGGGAAACAAAACAACAACAACAAATGTCAAAAAAATAGCCATTCTTCACCATGAGACTATTTGCTGTTGTTTTCTGTCTTTCTTTGTTGAGTTGTAGAAGGATGATTGTGTTTCTGTGTTTGTTTTGGCAACCACGATGTGTCACGTTGACTACAATTAATGGCAACGCATTAATTGCTTGTGTATTTATTGCTTCTGTCATGTGACCCTCTGTTTTGTAGTAACCGGTAACCGTGGTCACCCGTCACAAAGCCATGCTAAATCTAAATGAGATCTACTGAAAACAGAGCTGATAATGTTATATATATCTATCCATCTGTTTTGTGTAATGCAGTATAGGAAGTCTTAACTTTCGTAGATTGTTCCATAATTTTATTCTGAAATTTTAAAGTACTTGGCACAAATGCGAGGTGTTGTTTTCACAGACTACTGAAATATATTTTTGAGTAATGACATGCTTAATCAGAGTTTAAGGTGCATCTACCACAGGATATTCCTTTAAGGCATTCACAGTTGCACCTTGAACAGCAGTCTATAAAAATACTAGCAGGCACTGCTCTTCACGGGACAATGAATAACCAAAAACACACCGCTGAAGCATCAAGAGAAACACCAATAATCCATTTGAACAGACATTTTACTTGCAAAGCATCCAAAACAAGGTATATATGTTCAAAATACACAGCATTGATAGAAAGGATAGTTCAACCAAAAATAAAAATTGACACTCGAGCGTTGTTCCAAAACTGCATACATTTCTTCCCTCTGCTTAAGAACAAGATACTTTGAACATGCCAAAATAATTAGGGAACCATTAACTAATGTTCTTCATAATATCCTCTTTTGTGTTTAGCAAATGAAGCTAATTCATGCAGGTTTAGGTGAATAACAAATTGGGTGTCACTGACATTGATTTGAGCATTTGAATATCCTACTTCATGTTTTTGCTTTCTTTTTTTTGCATACTTTTTGAATGTGGCAAGGCTGTTAGCTCCTCCCTCTGCTCATCATCAGACTCCACAAACAGACCATAATATGCACGCTGTTTTAAACATTAAAGCATGAAACTGAACTCAGATCAGCTGCTAAGTGTCATTTTAACACCCCTGCGTTATTCAAATTACTTACAACTTCCTGTTTCAGTACACACAGGAAATGAACACTACACCCTATTTCAAACAGCAGTATTTTTTTTCTTTTGTGATGAGAACTGATGCGGCTGCCAGCAAAGGGATGCGAAGTGTGAGAAATGTCAATGGTTAGCTTTTAAAGAAAGGTTTAAAACAGATTTTTTTTTTTTTTTTTTTACAATGTAGATTAAACACTAAAATGTGGTAAATTTTCATTTGTAATGTATTACAGTTTTCAATGTATTTTTGTCTAAATAAATGCAGCCTTGATAAGCAAAATAGACTTCTTTTAAAATATTTTACACAAACTTTTGTATGATACTGTTTTTGTATGTTAACAACATATTGTCAAATAAACAGCCAGTCACTTTCAAACTGTTTCTCAATCAATCAATCATCGTTATTTATATAGCGCTTTTAACAACACAGGTTGCATCAAAGCACTGTACAGTATAAGGTTGAAGAATAAAATTCATTTCATTCACTGAAATGGTCAATTTAAACTTTAGTGGTTTCACTAAGTGACTTTTGATATTTTGTGAGATCAGTTCATGTAATAACCATTATTATAATAACTGGTTCTCATTTCCCAACCATAACAGAGTGGCATAACCAATAATGAAGTGCATTTAATTTACACAGAACTAAAAACATGAGCTCCTGAAACTCTTACTCTTTAGTTCCCGTTTCAGCATAGACAGGGATGTATAACTTGATAGTTGATTACCGGAGGTTAATGCAGTGATGTGATTCAGCGTTCTCCAGACATTGCTCACCAATACAGGTGCTCTTGGAGCTACTCTTTCTGTTTTTGCCTCTATGCATACTATACGTTAAGGGCCTCAGGGAAAGTCAGACACTTAATTTTATCATTTTTTGACAGAATCATTGGATGTTCTGGAACTTCTATATCTGTGCTTGGCACCCAGCGGCAGCCATTTGATAACGTAGGCGGCTGTTGAACTTTTGGACCCGGTATCAAATCTACCCTGTGTCTTTTTATAAACTCGCTCGGTGATAGCTGACTCTGTGTAGCCCAAAATTCAGATTGGGGTGACTGCCATGAAGTACAACAACATGAAGAAACTTTTAACCAAAAAACCTTTTACCAGCGTGATAATGACCAGAGAGAAACCTGTAACCATTTTATTTCTTATTAGATTTTTTCGTTTTCTTGAAAGTCAATCCATATTTGATGCTCTTCCAGCTTCTCTATGTTCAATCTACTTTGTTCATTTCCCTTTTATGGAGAACTTTGAAAGCTGTTCAAAGCCATAAACATGTTCTCTGAGGCTTAGAAGTGTTCATGGAAGTATTGTTGGTTTGTTTCATATGTTCTTTCCTGGAACTGTTACAGAAGTGATTCATACCTCAAGCTCTCCTCTTTCTGTTGGTAATCAGTTATGAAGGCTACTGATATGTGTCGTCATGTCAGAGGTTCTAGCTGTTGAAAGCCTGGACAAGCCACTGACAGTGTTTAGAGAGCCAGGATTCCCCCACGATTCAGCTGAGGGTCTCTTCTGCTCACTGAAACCAATGTTTCACCAAGTTTGGTCTTGGAGGGCCTGTGTCCTGTACAGTTTAGGCTCAGTCCTAATCAAACACACCTGAGGCAACTAATCAAGGTTTTGCTAGGTATATTTGAAACATCCATGCACGTTTGTTGACTCTGCAGGACATTGGACCTCCAGAATCATGTTTGATGACCCCTTCTGTAAAGCTTCTGTTTTTGACCATTAATAGCATATTCAGTAAAACAAAAAACACCCCAAAAAACAAAAAGTAAATGTGTTCTAAAGCTCATGGGACAGGTGCAATGTAAACACAACCCACTGTGAACACTCTTGTAATCCGCTTCAAACTTTATGAATGATTATTTTAGATGCAAGGTGTGTTTAGATGCAAGTTTATAAAGCACACACCGCCATTTGCTGTATAAAAACTAAGCTCAGAATTAATTGCAAAGAATCACAATGCTCTTTGCTGATTGGCTTGTGCAACAACGTGTCAAATTTTCATATACATTGGATGCAACAAACGTCTGTTGCAAATAATTAGAACTTTGTCTCAGTATGTCACAAATATCAGTTTACTGAGGTGAAGTGTCATCATGTGACACTGGGCTGCCTCCAGTGTAACAAACAATGATTATAATGGGTTCTATGGTATTTCGTCATGTTGCACCATACTACGCTTTGTGAGAATTTGTATTAGGAATTTTAGACTTTATTTAGTTTATTCCAGTATTTAGTGTGAGATATGTATCTGTAATGTCATGTTTTCAACCTAGGATATGCACACACATTGAGCATTTATAAATATATATATATATATATAGATAGATAGATAGATAGATATCACTCAGTGACATTACATACAATACATTTTTCGCATAGCGCTTATAATTGAGCACAGAGTAGAATATCAGTGTTGGGATTTTAAGAATGTACGTTGCAAATAGTTGGAAAATGTTTTTCATTTCACTGAACACAAAGTCATGTTTATCATCTCACAGAACCAAACCCATTTAGCTCATTGATCTTAAAAATCAACAAGAAAACTTCTCGGAACAACTTAATAGCCCTTTTTTGCTCACTGTTCCTTCTTAAAACTTCTGTTTTCAAAGAAATAAGCAGTGTATTAAGAAATAGAGTATAAAATGAGGCGTTTATGATTTGGGCTGCTTTGCCCTGCTGCCCACTTTAACTTCCTGTTGTTTCAGTTTCCTGTTACCATTCTGCACACTCGTATTTTGTATTACTTTGTGATTCTCTGGTGTTTGTTACATGGTTTCGGTATCTGAATTTTTGCGATCTTCCTTAAAGATTAGTGATTTGTGTTCACTTTGTATCTTGTATCATGTGTCTTAAGTGCATTATGCAGACGTGTGTAGTCATTCCCTAAAACTGCCAACAAACCTGCCCTGTTTGTGGTTTATTAACGTTCATGCATGTGAAAAGATGACATTGTGTGATAAAGCAAAGAGCAAAGAGCAAAGACTTGAACGCAGATTTCTATTAGGAGTTTACTCGCTGAGATCTTCAGTTAAACTCAAATGAAATTTAAAATGCTTTGCTGCATAGTACTACACAGTAGTTATGTTTTGATTTGTTTGATTTGCTGTACACATACACAGTTTCCATTCTTTCCTGCAGGTTTTGTTTCTCTTGCTCAGTGTTTTTAAAGCAACTTCATGTTAAAAGCATCAGTCTGCTTGACGTTCACATGCATTTCTCTCTTTTCTCCTCAGCTCCTCGTTTTATGTGCAGGAGAGTGGGAGACAGCTCCTGTTTCAGCCGCCCACACTAGATTTTGGACCACAGTACGTGTTTTATATTTTATACATTACACCCTCAATATCAGCAAATACAATAACCAGCAATAACATTTAGGTGTGTATATGTGTGTGTGTATATGTATGTATGTATGTATGTATGTGTATATATGTATATATATGTGTGTGTGTGTATATATATATATATATATATATATATATATATATATATATATATATATATATATATATATATATATATATATATATATATATATGTATATATATATATATATATATATATATATATATATACACATATACATATATATATGTATATGTATATACACACATACACATGTATATATATATATATATATATATATATATGTATATATATGTATATGTATATATGTATATATATGTATATATATATATATATATATATATATATATATATATATATATATATATATATATATATATATATATATATATATATATATATATGATCTATAAATATCCATAATATATTTATATATATGTATATATATGTACTATATTGACTTGTATATGTATATATTTATAACCATACTAATATATTTATAAGAAGTTGCATGATATGAATAAACATTTACATAAAAGTGTATATGTTTGAATGTTGGGTATTTATGTCAGCATTATTGTTTTATTTTTTATTACTGCTTCACCAAATGTTCATTTTGACCAAAAGGTGCATTTGTAAGTGCATTTTTTTTTTGTGTACGTGTGCAGCAGCATTGCTGTAAAGTGCCTTTTTTAAAGCATGTGATGTAGCAATAAACGGCATATAATCTTTATATTGGGTTTACTGTGCGAGAGGATTTGCAGAGTTTGGAGTGGACTGCACTGCTTTCAGTTTGACCTTAAAAAATACCCACGTCTGTTCCAGTTCTGATAGTCCCAGCTGGAGGACGCTTTACTGGTGGTACTGACCTTTTATTTGGACACTGAGCCAGATGGTTTTCTTTGTGTGAATTTTTTTTTGTTTTTATTTTTTTATAGAGCTGCGACAACTAGTAGAAATTATAATAATTATTAATGAAACTGCTTTTTTTTTTTTTTTTTTTTTTTTTTTATAAATATAAAGGTTTTGTCTTCATTAGTGAAGTCACTTCACATGAAAATATTCTATCTTTAAAACAAAGTATTTAAAGCTTTGAAAGGTGTATAATCAGGGCATAAATGTGGTAGAAGTAAACATACACCTTAAACATTGCACATCAAATGCAAAGTGTTTAAATTATCAACAATTGACCTGATTGTTAAGCTATCAAGCATGATTTACATTTTACTGTTTTTTTATTATATTTTCATTATCTGAACATTTCAGTTTTGCTAAAGGCTCGTCCCAACATGAAGTGTGTATTTCAATGATTGTGCTGTTAAACTTGAAATGCTTCGAGCATGTGCACACATGTCAATCAGTACTGAAACACAGAAGAGCAGAAGGGTGTGCAGTCATTATAATATATGAGATGTCAAATTTAGGGTTTAAATAAGCTATAATTATTTGAAATCCTATGTGTAGTGCAAGTAATTATTTATTATATAAAAAGTAGCTTGAACAATTCTATCTCTGTATATCTATCTCTGTATATCTATCTCTGTATATCTATCTCTGTATATCTATCTCTGTATATCTCTCTATCTATCTATTAGATTCTCACAGCTGAAATGGACAAAATCGTCATGGCTTGTGAAATGGAAAGTTTATTAGACATTTAAAGCTTGATGAATGAGGCATTTCTATAGTGCTTTATTGTGTCTTGCTGTGTACATGTTATTATTAAAACTGTTAAACCGAGACCGTAATCTAATGAAGAAAGAGAATGAGAGCTCTGTGTGTCATCTTACCGTCTGATGATGATGATTAAAAATCCCAAATAACCAATAAGGACTTGACAGCTGTACATGACATGTACATGTAAATCTTTGCTGATTTTCATGTTTTTTTTTTTTTGGTATTCAAGTACAATAAAGTGAGTGATTAGACATTTTTACACACTATAATGTAATATGCATATTATATAATTATAATATATTAGTCTCTCATATAAATATAGAATAATATTACAGCCTAAAGATCAGCCATTGTTGCAAAACTAAATAATTTGCTGCACATTTTTTTCTTTTTAATAGTTCCTTATTAATAATATATTTTTTACTAATGTTTTCAAAAGCAGGTGTTCTAAATACAGTGTATTTGTTGTATTGCATAATGTTTTTCTGCACATGTATGCACAGGTAGGTAATAGTCTACACCTTGTTTTCTCTAGTCCGTATTCCTGCAGTGATACAAAACACACTAGTGCTTCACCTTACTGCAGGAGAGAGAAACAAACAGGCAGCTGATTACATCAGCATTTTTGCATCACCATCCACATGCTATTATCTGTCTTAAACACTCTCACACACACCCCCCTCATTCTCCCATCACTGCTTCCACTGGGACACACATAGAGACACAATAGCCTAGACCTGGAAAGACATTGCTTGGGTAGAGTTGCTTTTTTTTTCTTTTTTTTTTTTTTTTTTTTTTTTACTTCTGCTTTCATATTTGGGACCCTTTTGCAAACAAATTCCCTAGTTCTGCCTTTTTATGACTAATAACTGATACACACATCTATTTTTAAAGAGTTTCAGTTCTTTTTGATTAAATAAACTAGATACAATTTAAAAAAAAAAATACGACTAATGGCAAAAACTAAATTGTATTTTTCTTTTAGCCAAAAATCTCAACTAATGTAGTATACATTTAGCTTATTGTTGTATGCATAAAATCACTCTGGTTTTGGTTGCCAGAAGTTCAGTTCATCACTATTTTAAGTTAAATTGAAGGTTTGTTTTTGTTTTGTTTTATGTATATTTCAAGATTACAACATTCTACTCATATGATTTAAAGTTATGACAACACCGTCAACGTTTTCACGTGTCTTATAACATAAATACTTGTAAGCCGGGAATGCAGGACCATGTGACTCTTACCAGATTCATTTAGGCACTACCACTAAATCTGAGGATGTGGACGGCTCCGAGTACATCACGTGTTGTCATCTCAGAATTACAGTACTTACGACATGGCGTGAATTCAGCTGGTGTTTTAAAAGTTGAGTAATTATCCATACAGCTGTTGGAGCGCTATTCTTTAGAACATTTCCAAATGCTAGCGCAATTTATCAAGAGACCCGATAATAAAGAACTGATGACTGAAGTTGACAAGTTAATAAACTCAGTCTGTCCATTAACGGTGTCAGATTTTCGGTAACCGAAAATGTAGTGTTCCTAATCTGACTCGTAAAATATCTCTGGCCGTTTTTATTGGCTGCCATGTTTTTCATGCTGATATTCACGCACCTCTTTCGAAACTGGCTTGACCACAGGAGCATCACAACATAAAGATCTGAGCTGCTAAGCTTTCTGTGGTTAGAATCAGCTCTGAAAGGTCAACTCAAGTCTTTTAATAGACGTATGTGGCTTTGAGTGACATTCACTTTCATCTTCGCTCGAGTGTTGTAACGCTGTGATCCGTTCTCATTGTGATGCTCTGGGGAAGTGTGCACTTTGATAGTCTACATTTTAGTCGTGAGACCGAAATAAATATTCTCCGTTTGAGTGTGGTTATTTTTCAGTTCAACAACGTTTATAAGACCGTAACAATCGCTGACATATCAGTCGTTTTCGATCAGTTTTTCCGTTTCACAGTGGTTGCGTTTACAGTGACATGCTTTAACAAAAACATTCTGATGAAAATGATTTTGGAGTCTGCAGTGCTGTATTTCGCTCTGTCATTCTGCAGGCCGCTGGGGCTGCCAAGAGCTGAAACTGTATATATCCACAACCCCAGCCCAGAGCTCCCAGTCTCTCTGCTCTCGGTGTTTACATCCAGCAGACATTTTCACATGCCTTCCTTCCACAGAAGGGTAAGTATGCACCTCTTTTCCCATTCGGGCTGCTTTCTCCATTCCTCTCACTGTCCCATGTTAATGTAATCCGGCGTTTTGTGTCGTTCAGTATCTTGCATTATTTATTTTTTGCATTTTATTTTTTGCATTACAGGTGATTCCACCCAGAGGGAGAACATCTTTTAAAATCATTTTCCTCCCCACAGTGGAGGGCAATGAAGAAATCTCTTTATTTATTAACACATCAACCCAAGGGGTGATATCATACCAGGCAAGTTTTATAGAATTATACTATTAGACAGTCATTCTTTCACTTAAGAGTTTTTGTAGAGACATATTTTTACTCGGGGGCATACTAAGGGGACATGTGGGAGAGATTCATATTTAAAAAAGGTTTATTTAGCTTTATTTAGCTTGGCAGCAGTGCAAAAGCAATAGCAGCCGGTTGCATTTAATGAGAGTGGTAAATGGTATTCCCACGCTTTGCAATCGAACCAAAGCACACATTACAAGATAAATTCAATATGTATGACCAGAGCTTGGCTTGACAAAAATTCATGTGCCTTTTATGTTTTTTTTGTGCCTTTTTATTTTCTTTTTAGTTGTTTGTTAATTTTTGTTAACTGAATCGAGGTCAAACTGTGTCTTTCTGGAAATGTAGGGCTGTTGTGTATATTACAGTTTATACTGATGAGTAACAAGCTTAAATGGTACATAATCTTTTGCAGTATTCAGAAAAGTGTGATACTGTATGACTGTCATCAAACACATTCACTTTAATCATCAAAGCAATCTGCATTGGCATACATTAGTATTCAGGTCATGTAAAGTATGTTATCGTCTGTAGTCATGTTTTCATTGTGAGTAAGTTTCTGGTGACCTGATAAAATCTGTAAGACCACTGTATTAAACTACTTTGTGTATGAAAAACAAGGTCTTCGCTAGCAGCCCAAAGTTTAGAAAGATCTTTTTTTTTATTATTGTATTACGTTTCAAAAGTTATTTTATTTCGGTACAAAGCTGCATTTGCTTGATCAAAAATACAGCAATAGTGTACATTTTTAAATGTAATATTTTTTTCCTTACTGTGTATTTTTATTGCGTATTTTAAAATTTCATGTGTGATTGCAAAGCCGAATTTTCAACGGTCATTACTTCAGTGTCACATGATTTTTCAGAAATTATTCTAATATTCTGATTTAGTGCTCAAGTAAGAGTTCTTCTCAGTGTTGAAAGCAGTCTTTGAAATGTGTTTTGTCTCTCTCTCTGTCTCTGTCTCTATCTCTATCTCTGTTCTAGGTTTTTGGGGTTGGTGTCCATGGGGGATCAGTCAAGGACGTTCATAGAAAAGACAGCGTTCTGATATTTCCCCACATACAGAGCATTAATCTAACACAAACTCAGGTATGCATGTTGCATGTGGATGTGCTGTTTGCTTAGTTTTGTACTGACACATACATACGTACATACCTTTTTTTTTTTTTTTTTTTTGTTTACTATTCTTTGTGCTGGATGACACATGAGGTCCAGCAACAGCTGAGTGCTTCTGTATCCTATTACTGTCATAGCCATTAGCACGCACACACACAGGACATCATACATTAGAGTCAGTGTAGATCAATATTAAATGTGTGTTCTTGGTGTGTAACACCACAGAAAAATGGGTTATTTACCACCCAGCCAAATTTGAATTATTAAAAATGCACCAAGTAAAAAGAAACGTTATTAAAATGCTGTTGGCACAGAAACCACGCACACTTAAGGGGGAATGCTGCTGCTTCTCAACTGTCAAATATAAATGCATTTAAAGACAGATATTTATTTATTTATAAATTATCACAGCCAGGTAATATGTATTTAGCCTCGCACAAAAAAATGGGGAAAAACTGTTAAATTGCTAAACTCTACAATCCAGAGATTCAAATTCAGCTGGAATATCACATAAAGCGTTTGCGAATAAAGCCCCGTCGTAGTCGAGGACTAATAGAAGCCAGTAAATAAATAAAATAAAACCATTTTCATGATAAATTACTTGTGAGCAAGCATACGAAACACAGTAAATACTGGTTATCAGGTCTCGTGACGCAAAGTCACATTAATTGTGGTTTTCCTTACATTAAAACGTTTATCCTACTTAATTGTGCTACTTAAATGTTTTTAATGCACATTTTTTTATGCACACGTTTTCACCATTACGTTTCTAACACTCGTAAAGCATTTAGAAATAAAAAAAACAAAAAAACAAACAGCCACGACGAGAGACACCCATATAAACCCACATGACTGAAGTCTTGTTTTTGTTGCTAATATTCTTAAAGCTTGCACAGAAAGCAAAAAATATGCCAATAGGGGCTGTTGACAACACATTTTCTGGCCACTGGACTGCTTTTCGATTGTTTATCTTTGTAAACATTCACTAGATGGCATCTTGGACCTTAGAACTTTTAGAAAAGCATCTCTAAACCTCTTTGAATGGCCTCTTACACTACTGGGATCTTGCGCAGTCAACTGCATTAACCTATTAAACAAACAAAACAGAAATATAAAAACTTCATTAACATCAGAGTTGGCAAAGTAATGAATATTTCGAATGATCAGTTTTGCTGTTAATACATCAAGGTTAAGTTTAATTCCAAGACAGTATGCCAGTTATTTCATATACTTATTGCTGTTTACCTAATTTTGGCAATGGAAACCCGCATCACAAGACCACTGTATATTTCTTTTCTCAATGTTGATGGTTTGACAGAGGTAGACGATGGTCTGTTTTTTTTCATATATGAGCTCTGCTGGGTCTTGGCTCTCAGAAACGAGTTTAAATATAGATGCGCTTCTGTTATAGCGGCCATATTTAAAGTGAGCTCTGCGTTTGGACCAAGCCACTTCATTTTCGCTGGCTCTGGTACTGAATGATACATGAATATAATTGGCTGTTCTTACTGGGATCCAACAGACTGGTCTTCTGGCACAAGATGACCCCCATCCTTATGTCGATGGTCTGACAATAGAGTAACATGTGTGAATGTATATTCAATCCTGTACCTTCACGCTGACAAATCTGCGCTAAATTTAAGGTGATTATATGTGGCGTGACACTGAGAATGACCACATAATTACCACACACATTTTTGAGAGGTGACGTAACCTTGCTATTCACTTGTGATTTGGATTTTGAAGTGCTGTACAGGTGGCATGTAAAGATACTGCCCTGTAAGTTACAGACCTGATAACAGCATGGGATGCTTCTCCTGTCGACTGCTGAAATCATGCCGCTCTTGGAAGAAGGGGGCTCAATTAAACAGGTTCTTCTGACATTTCACACCGATTCGCTGTCATATTGCAGTGCCTCATTTTTCACCATGGACAATCAGTTTCTTGCTGTTGTGTTTGCAAGATGTGCATTAACTTTTTAAGGCAATAAGCCTCCTAAGGCTATCAAGTGTTAAAATTGATTTTGTTCTGTCATAATTTATTTACTCTCATGTCTTTCCAAACCCGAATGAATGTCTCTCTTTCATGGAACACAAAAAAGTGCAGTAGAATTTCCAAGGTGCATCTACAATATACTATTTTTACGTTTTATTAGAGATTTGTTGTCTTGTTTTGAGCTCGACAGCTCCTATCGCTAACATGTACTTTGATTATGTGGAGGGAAATCAGCTGAACGTGCTGCACCTCGTTTCGTGTATGTCCTACAGGTTTGGAATGGCATGTAGATGGAGATGACTAACTGTCTTTTAAAGGGACTCATCTTAGTGGCTGATTTTGAATATATTGAATTATTTATGTTACCCGAAGAGGTAGAGGAAATGAAAGTGAACATATTTTATGGAGAACACATAAAGAATGAACAAAAAAGCTTCACTGGGCCTCTGGAGATGCTGCCACTGGAGATGAACACTTTCTTTGTTCACTATTGAAACTGCCTCAAAAAAAGTGGCTATTTTGTGTGTGTGTGTGTGTGTATATATATATATATATATATATATATATATATATATATATATAATGTGTGTATATATATATATATATATATATATATGGTGTATATATGTGTATATATATATATATATATATATATATATATATATATATATATATATATATATATGTATATGTATATATATATATATATATATATATATATATATATATATATATATATATATATATATATATATATATATATATATATATATATATATATATATATATAATATATGTATATATATATATATATATATTGTGTATATATCAGATGAAAGTGCCTGCTTCATGCAAATTAGACTGTTGTGATCATTTAACTTGTCTGAAAACATTTGAATGGTCTTTCTTTTTTGTCTCCTGCAGGAAGATGCTTCTAATATAACAATTTTAGGTCTGCTGCTCGACTGCAGTTTACCAAAAATGTTCTACAATCAGCCCCAGGTAAGATTTAATGTCAATTTCAGGAACTGTTTTAAGGCCTGCTTACACAAAGACTAATATTCTGTCTGAAAACACGTTTTAAGAGAAATTAATGGCTGTTATTTAAAATGCATGTGTTCAGATGGAAACAATCATTTGCATGTTGTAAATGTAAACTTTTTTTTTATGGAGATATGGTCTCATTTCTGCAAAGAAAACTAGCCAAGCTATATGATTTACTCTTATGGTCACATGCCCAGACCTGCTGCTCTTATGTAAAATTACAGTTTGGTGTCTATTTTGTGAAGAGTCAGTGAATAGCAGAGAAAGATTTCAGAGCCGACTCTCTTTTATTTGTACTCTTGTAGTTGATGCAAAAAAGGACCGTATGAAAATATGTAACATGTAAATATGGTTTGACTTTGGTTTTCTTCTCCAGGATAAGTAGGTGTAAATCGTTATATAGAACGTTATATAAATCGGTTATATTTCTGCTTTTCTGTAAGCGCCAACTCAGAGAATTGGTTTCAACAGACATACAGCATAATACTATTGTCAAATTTTTATACCAAACACTCATGTGAACAGAGCTTGAAAAATTCCTGTTTTAACAATTGCTTCTACTTTTGCATATGAGGAACTGTAGGTTACTCCCTAATGGCAGTGAAAATGTGGGAGATCTGTTATTCAACAGCTTTGTTATCTGCGTCTTTTACTGATTTCTCCCTTTTAAACAAATAGTCTCCTATTTGTCTCTTACCTTACCAGATGTATTGTTAATGGCATGAAACCAATGAAAGCTCTAAAATCCAAACCTGACGTCCTCATTGTTGCATGAGGGTTAAAAAAAACTAATACCTTTCTTCCATTTACTGTTTAGCATAACCATATTGTTCCCAGGAACACCATCTCCAAATCAGTTTACAGTATCAAAAAGAGTAGCTCCTTGTAGAGGTGGTTTTTCAGTTAGTCCTTGAAGAAAGTCCTGAAACTTAATGCTGGAACTCAGCCAAACGCTCAGTAGAGAGTTGCTGGTGCTGTTAACACCTATCCACTCGGAAACCATGAAAACCAACATCTAACTATTTTAAAATTAAACTTGCACATATAATCCTCTAGCGAGGAGACCGCTTTACATGTATTGATTTCCAAGTTATTTGGTTATTGAATGTTGGGACATGGTATGTCTTGTTTAGTTCGAGCTCTTTGCATTCCTGTGATTTGTGTCGACGGGTGTCTAGCATGTCGACCAAACATGTGTCTTTACGTTTCTCTCTCTTTCTTCATAGGGTTGGTGTTTAGTGTCTGAGGAAGGCAGAATTGCACTTCAGATCAGTCTTTCTGAAAGAGGGGAAAGGTCTACCCACTTGGACAAACTCAAGCCATACGTGCTAGAGAATATTGTGGTACTGCTGATCCTCCCACCACCAGATGCTGTCTGTATGTCCATTTCTACTTTTATTCCCCTTTTTTTTTTATTTTGCACTTCACACTTTTAGTTTTTAAACATTTGATTTGTGCAGCAGATGACTTTTGACAGTCTCCTAGCATAGAATATTTTAATTTCATATAAATGCTGTTCTTTTAAACTTTCTTTTCATCAAAGAGTCCTAAAAGATTATTCCAGGAACTGCTTTTAACATTAAGATTAAAAATAAATATTTATTGAGCACCAAAGTAGCATTGGATGATTTCTAAAGGATCGTGTGAGACCAAAGACACCAGCTTTGCCATCACAGTATTACATTACATTTTAAAAATTGTTACATTAGAAAACAAAATACCAATTAATTATAACAAAATCAATGTAACAAACAGTATTTATGTACCGTGTCAAAAAAATAATACATGCAATCTTGGTGAAAAAATGAATACATCCCATCCATTCTATCATTTAAACTTTTTAATGCAAGTGTACGTGGATATTTCTCAGGATATTTCAAACACAGAAAAAGAGATGGAAGGGAACCATAACTTCCTAGTTCATGAGCTACACCTACCTGGATTTCAAACTTTTTGCTGCTTAGCCACCAACGCCCAACTAATAACGTTCCCTGATATCATAGCACCACCTTGTGGCTTTCCAACTGTGCATTCTCTTATTTAATTATGTGTAGTATGGACCCGTTTAAAATTAAATTTCACAATTATGTTTTTTTTGTTCCAGCAGATCCCAGAATAGGAGTGTTCATGTTGAACTCAGGGGTTAAAAAGCTCTTTGTTAAGGTATGTGCGCACAGGTTCTAATGAGTTAAATTATGCATATGAACTGATATGGTTTATGTACACGCGGATCATGCTGCATGACGTGTCTTCTGTCTTTTTAAGGAGATCCAGCTCTTGTCAAGAACAGACAGCAGTGTAGAACTCACAGAAGTGCTGCTCAAGCCTTCCGCTACTAATTTCACTCAAGTGGCTTCACTCTTCTGTAGACGTCAGTTGCCTGAAATGCTCATGTGCTTTCTGATTGTTCGTACTGCACATGCTGTGACGTTTGCAGTGTTTATTTCATTGTCTTTTACTTTTTGGGTTTGTAGGTTCTTTGTCAGCTAAAAGTAAAAGGTGTCCAGCTCAGATTGACCTGCAGATTTTAGCGAACAGAACAGTGAATTTATATCCACTGCTGGAAGGATCCATTCACGGGTAATGATTTCCATTTTAAGAGTTTATTTACTCAAATACACAATAGATCAATAATGTATATATATTTTCAAAATATTACGTATCAGCCTACACACACACATATATACATATATTTAAAAATATTCATTTAAAATAGTGTTTAAAAAGTCGCTCCTCTCTGTTTTAGATGGTCCAGCTCGGAGCTGAGTTCTTTGGTTCAGCTCAGACAGAAGCAGAGGGGCTCAGAGCATGTTGAGCTCTGGCTGTCCAACCCCTTCCCCATCACCTTCAGAATCACTAACATCTCCTTTTCCCAGCATAAACTCTTTAAGGTAAGGTTTACCTGAACACAAGAGACTCGAATGTCCAGTGACCACATGATTCAGTAATATATGAATGGACTGCAGGACACCTGGTGACTAAATAAATAATGCGTATTTAGGTTTTTTTCCTGCTTTGAAATTGAGATAATGAGTGATTATGGGTTCATGACTTTCTTTTTATTTATTAATTTATTAATTAAAAGTGTAGTACTTAAAATACACAATAAAAACTATATAATATAATTGCTTTTAAAAGTATACAACAGTATTCACAAAAGTAGTAGCCTAACAGTAGTTTGAACTTTACAATATTTACAGCTTTACTAAGATGTAATGTTTCTCAATGCATAGGTTGTAAATATGACAAAGTCGCTGGAAGTAAGCCCTGGGAGCTGGAAGCTCCTGTCTCTTCAACTGCTCAGCAAATCTTTACCCACAAACCTCAAAACCACAGTTACCCTGAAAACCAGTGTAGGGGTTCCAATGGAGCTTCACCTCCAAACATATTCTTCTCCCACAAAGGTAAAACTTGACTACATCAGCAAGAAGACTCTTAAATAATAGATAAGGTTCACATCCTCTAGCTGTGTTGACGGAAAACTGATGATGGATTCAATTCATTCTCTCCTGCATAGACAGAAGGAACTGAAAAGAGAACACACAGACAGTAATTTAATTACATTAATGCCGTCAAAAGATTAACGCTTCCAAAATAATTTTTTGTTCCAATGATATGTACTGTGTGTAATGTATATTTATATGTATAAATACACATATTTTGAACATTTTTTGTATTTAGATTTATAAAGCTATATTCATATCATTTATATTATATGAAAAAAAAAATCGGAAATATTTATGTTTATATATAATTAATAAATAACAACAACAACAGTACACTCGTATTATGTAGCATAAACATTTATTTTTGAAGCAAATAACAGTCAAATTAATCATCTGACAGCACTAATTTGTATACGTTGTCCCGTATTATCAAGCAGACCTTTCTTTCTCTTTCTTTGCTGAGCAGGGAGGTGTAATGGTGGAGTCTTCTGAGGAGTGTGAGCGGCTCTGTCCTCTCCGTTTGTCCAGATCAGGTGAGACTGAACACACCTGGACACTGAGGGCTTTTTCTAGACCAGTGGATCTCAACCTTTTTTGCTCCAAGGTCCACCATTGTCTTAAAGTATTCAAAGTTTGTTTTGAAAACTCATTTTAATTTAGTTTCTGTAAATGGAAAAAAAATGCCCACTAATTAATATAAAATAATGAATTAAAATGATTACATTTCAGTGCTTTTCAGGACTTATTACTTAACGTTTTCCTACCCATACTTCTTCCAGTCTCTCATGATTTACTAGATTAGGGTTAAGGATAAAGTATTTTAAAAAAAAAGATATATATTCACAGCTTAAATGGTAAATAGTAAAATAAATGAAAACACATATTTAATTTATAGAAATGCCAATGGCATTGCAAGATTTAATTTGCATGATTTATTCAGGTCTTTTTTTCCCTTGTCTGGGGGAAGGCAGTGTTTTGTTTTGTTTACATTTTTGCCCAGATTCTATTACTTATAGAACTTATAAATATATATGCACACATTCTGCATGATCATAGTCTAGAGTCCGTTTTTTACCTAATACCTGTTGCCATTTCTTTGAAGTATTGAAGTGGAAGTACATGTAGTTAAACTGCATAATCACACATGCTGCCTTGAACTAGCTGAAATTTCTCATACTTTATTTTTCAATTAGCACCAGTTTCAGTCCTTGTACTATAAATTGATTGATTATTTTGTTGCATTTTGTATGTGTATGAACAGGACGCGTTGAGTGGCAGCAGTCCCTCCTCCCTGAATCCTCCTCATCTCTCTGGAGAGTGGACAGCAGTCTGGCCTCTTCTCTCTGTAGCCGTTGGCACTGTAGCAAAGAGCTTTCTTGCAGGTAAACCTGCTGGAAGCTAGAAACAAACATGTGGGGACAAATAGGCTATTTCCAATACTGTTGAAACATGTTCATTCAATTATCTTGTTTTGTCTTTTGTGTGTGTGTGTGTGTGTGTGTGTGTGTGTGTGTGTGTTGTGTGTGTGTGTGTGTGTGTGTGTGTGTGTGTGTGTGTGTGTGTGTGTGTGTGTGTGTGTGTGTGTGTGTGTGTGTTATTCAGGTGGCCCAGACTTCCAGCAAACCACTCTTCACCCCTTGACTTTGGGGCCACACCTGTCAATGATAGTAAGGTATGCAAATCACTAATAAGAGAACAGCAGGAGTAGTTTTAATAAGAATCTTCAAATATCTTTTGATGCATCACATGGAGTTTTTTTTATCATGGTTTAATATTCAGGTGAAGAATATCACTCTGAAAAACCCCACGGGTTCAGTGGTGTCTGTGGAGATCCGAACCCTCTCGTCATACCCAGTTCCTCTTGAAGCCCTCGACATGTTGACCAAATGGTACATACTATAAACTCACACTCATATGGCCTAAATTCTCTTCTGCCAAAAACTTCCAAATATTGAATTGTATATTACGTATTTACACACAAATAATTTTTTTGTCATTTTAGTGCTTATTTTGTTTTTGTTAGTTCCAAAGGCATTTCTTTCTTTCTTTCTTTTTTGTGTTCTTAGCAATAACAACACTGCTAATGAAAAAAATGACATCTGAATTCATATCATCTATGTATTTGTTTCTAGGTTTAATATTAGCCCATTGTCTGTGAATATCACTACAACGGAGTTTCTTCTATCAGCTACTAATCACAAGGTGAGGTCTTGATCTTTGTTAATTGTCAAGCACATTTAGTATATCTTTGGTAGTTAATTTGTTTTGTGGTGACTTGCAAACAGGGAAATGAGAAAGGCAGCGTGTTGAGATTCCTTCTTCAGCCGTGGGAGTCGAGGACGGTTTTTGTGGCGTACCAACCCACAGAACACAAGCATGTTACCTCACTGCTCCTCATCAGGTACTGCTCTGCCCAAATGAGTTGTAACTGAGGTATTAACATAACATTAACAAATTGAATTATACATACATTTAACACAAGGTCAGTTGCACATAAAGTTGTGGTCTCAGAATTGTGGTTGGTCTGAGAGTGACTTCTGTGCGAGTAGTTACAATACGCTGTTGACCTCAGCTTCACTTGTTGTGGTTGTTGTTTTGGCTGTGCTATTACGAGTGTGTATGCTAGTTATTAGCACACAGTAATTGTGGCTGTTTGTTAACAGGAACAACCTGACCGTGTTTGACATGGTTCTTGTAAAAGGGTTTGGGGCAAAGGAGCTCCTGAGAGTAGGAGGGAAGCTCCCCGGGCCTGCGGCTTCACTGCGCTTCAACGTGCCCCAGTCGACCCTCATGGAGTGCAGAGATGGTGAGCTGAGTTTCTCATGACATGTCAAAAATCACACATGGGGGGGAAAACATTTTCAAAGGAACGAGGGAAAAAGGTTTTATTAACAGATTGAATCGTGTTCTCTAATAATAATCAAATTAACTTCTGTATACTTGACACCTTAACATGTTCAATATCTTTTTAAAATCATTTGTAGTGTACATTTAGTTAATATTTGAACGTGTTAACTGTTTATCCGTTAAGCTTCATGTAATTTTATAATTATTTGATTATGAATAATAACATGTATTAATGTTATTGCTAAGTGTTACCACATTTTTTTTTTGTTCTTTCTTGTCTTTTTACAGGGTTACGGTCAAGTAAGCCCTTGTTTGCCATCCAGAAAAGCTTTAAAGTGGAGAATGCAGGCGAGTTGCCTCTGACCGTAGTATCCATGAACATTAATGGATATAAATGTCAAGGTTATGGCTTTGAGGTGCAACACTGCAGATCTTTCAGAGTGGACTACAACTCGTCCTCAGAAATCACAATTGCGTAAGTCTTGATGGAGTTAATGTGAAAGTGCCTGCTGCTGTGCTTACTATACACTATCAGTAAAGCAAAGGGAAAATCTTATTTAATTCCTTTGTTTTTGTATACTATAGAGTTTTCTGATATATATATGTATGTATTAATGCACGGAAATGGTTTCCAGCTTTCTTACAAATATCTTTCATTTTGCACAAAATAAAGAACAGCTTGAGGCTGAGTAAATACTGACACTTTTCATTTTGGGGTGGGCTGTATGATTAATTCCATGGTCTTTTCTTCTATTACACAATATTCCACAACATCTTTTCCCCCCTTTTTTTAAATGTAAATCTTAATTCACTTAATTCTAAATTTTTTCTCTCTGTATCTCTCTAGATTTACTCCGGACTTCACATCTTCGTGGGTGATCAGAGACCTGACCCTAGTGACAGAACGCGGCTCCCTTTTCCACTTCACCCTTAACGTGACTCTTCCTCACCACATGCTGCCCCTATGTGCTCAGGTGGTACCAGGACCCAGCTGGGAGGAGTCTTTCTGGGTCATCACGCTGGTCTTCACCTGGTTAGCAGTCCATATACACACTTAAACCAAAACAAGTTACTCTGTGCATGTAAATGCATTCTATGAATGAATGTAATCCCGTTCTCTCTGCAGTTCCTCTCTAGCTGGTGTGTGTCTGATGGCTTTCCATCAAGCTCAGCACATTCTAAGCGAGTTCTCCACGCCAAGTCCACGTAGCAATCACAACTCTGTATCTCGTGAAAATATTAGTGTCAACCACATCTCCTCCAATGGCGTGAGGTGAGACGGCATGTGGATATAATTAATACTATTATTTATTTAAGACATTGTGTGTACCTGGAAATTTAAGCAATTTAAGCAAATTACTATTGCAATGCATTACAATTATTTTTATTGATGCATGTTTTGCTTTGATACTAGTATTAGTTATACCATATATTACAGCCAATATATGGTTTTTAGCTACTTTTTAACTACTTGTTCTTTTTTTCTTCAGTAGAGGAAAAGGCAGTTGTAAGAACTACACCGACACCAGCCATCCCTCTGACAAAGGCAAAGGGAGAGGATCTCCAGCCGTGGCCAATGGGACAATTCGGTCACAGTCCTCATCCAAGAAAACCTCTGGAGGCTCATCCCAGCCTCCAAAGAAGCAAACTAAGGTGTCGTTCTTATACAGTAGATATAAAAATAACCCTGCAACTGCTGCTGCTAGCGTTCCTGCTTCCTCAGACTTTTGCAGTCCTCCCACAGATGAAGATGGAGATCGCACTTTTGAGCTAGACCCAGACGTTTGTAATAACAACAACAATAACAATGACATATTAGATGAAACCCTTCTCCCAGCTGAGAAGAAAGAGCACTTTAGAGAATCCAGAGAGGACAAGGCATTGCCAGCTGTTATGTTTCCTATGGAAACACTTCCTGGATTACCAGAAAACATCCCAGCAAGCAGAGTCCCTCAACCTGCGGATGAAGCAATGAAAAATGAGGAGTGCAAAAGAAAAAATAATGCAGAAAAAAGGGATAATGCAGATGAAGAGGTAAGGGCCATAATACAACATAAGAGGGTAACCTTTTATTTATTTTTTTTTATATTATAATAAAATCTGCCTTTTTTTTTTTTTAACAAAAGCTTTTCAGTGTTGAGGTTCATTCTAAGACAAATAAATTGTGTGTGTCCCTCATTTAGAAGACAGAAAGAGGCAGCGGTCAGAAGAAGAGACCAGAGAAAGATGCAGAACTCTGGAGTGTCGGCCATTAACAGCAAAGCAAAGAAGAACACAGGCAGGAGTCGCAGGAAGGCAGCTGAGCTCATTCCTGGGTAAGTGTCTGCACACTTCAGCTTTAAACCTTCAGGTGTGAGTGTGATTGACTTGATTCACAATTCACTGGATTTTAATTCAAGTTAAAAGAATAATTTAAAAAGTTAGGTACATTTAGGTACAATTAAAGAATTGTTTTAAGTACAGTATACATCATGTATATGTGTATAAGAAAGTTAAATGTATTTTTCCTTCTGGTAATTCAACAGGCTTCCTGAAAACAGCGTTGTCATGGTAACAGAGAGTGAAAGAGATTTTCAACATAATGCTGCTAGAACCCGCAACATGAAACCTGATCTACCTAAAATAGGAGCCAACCCAGACAGCCCTCTCAAATACAGTGGTGAGGAAGTGATTTCCAGCTGTTCCTGTGTCTCACCACCGGTTGTGTGCAATTCATCACAACACTGTCCCTGAACGTCGTAAGGTCACTGCGGTTGTTGAAGACAACATAAAACACATTTCAAAGTCAATTGAATTTGAACGGGAAGGGACATCTTATATGCATAACGATTTGATTCATTCATTGGCTTCACTTCAGTCTTTTCTGTCGTTGGCTGAATGTGGTGGTGGGTGCAATAAATCTTACTGACCCCAAAACTTAGGTTCAGTAAAATTAAATATGAAGCGGCACAACTGTTTGTAGCATTGATGACAAGCATGTTAGAATGATTTCTGAAAGATAGCTGCAGAAAATTCAGTTTTACAATCCAAAAAGTAAATTGCATTACGTATCACAAAAACATGTAAAAATTCTAAATAATTATTAAAACATTTGACCAATTGTATACTCGGCTCAACTTTTCCTGTCGTTTCTGTTAATCTGTTTCCTTTTACACAAACACAGGCACGTGTTTGAGCAGACCTAGGCGTAAATGTCCCGAGCGACGTCTGCAGTGGGAGTCAGGCTCTGATTCCAGCAGTTCATCAGGCAGTGTGAGAGCCAGCCGAGGGTCCTGGGGCAGCTGGAGCAGTGCCAGCAGCATAGAGGGAGAAAAGGACCCAAACAGACATCCCTGCAGGAGTACGGGAGTTATTTAAAATAATATTTCATTTATTTAAAATGGTGTTTTAAACCAGTTATATTTTTTAGGAGACAACATCCAGTACAACCCATATCCAAAAGATCGGGAATGTTACATGAACATGAACTACACCTATAAAACTCAAAGGTAAAATTCACAGATTTTCTTAACATCCAGAATAAGAAATTTCCTGATATTTTACTTACCCCCAGGTCATCCGAGGTCTTTCATTCTTTGGTAGTAAATAAATTAACATTTTTGCGGAAATAATTCCTGGATTTTTCTCTATGACGTGGACTTCAAGTATAAAACTGTCATTTTTTTTTTTAGACAATGACCGATCCTTTCATTAGATAAGACCATTATTCCTCAGCTAGAGCCCTTTGAAGCAGCATTTCAACCCAAATTCAGACCTTTAACCCACTGATGTTCACTATATAGAGAAAATCCTGTACTTTTTTTTTCCTTCATTTCTTTACGACTGAAGAAAGAAAGACGTGTACGTCTTGGATAAAATAGGGTGAATAAATGATCAGGGAATTTTTATTCTGGAAGTGAACTGATCCTTACATTTTTAAATACAGTGGTTTTGTTTTGCTTTTTAAATTTGACTTAATTTGATTTATATGAACGCATTCATCCACAGCATGAACAATCTATATGTCAGGGAACCATGCCAAAGTACAGAAGTGTGTCCCGCGCCTGCACTTCCTCACACCTTCGCTAATGTAGCTGCAGGAGTGGACAAAAACATCGGTGAGGGACTTTTACATGCTACGCTAAAAAAGGAAATCACGGTTACGATGCATAATCATGTATTTATGGGATTTTTGCATTTTGGTTTCTCCAGACATAATCGGATCTAATGTGATCGAGCAGACGTGGTCACCCGCCTCGGTTCCTCTGACCAATGAGTTCAGGTACAACATGACCGAATCCCTCCCATTTGTCCCTCAGAGTCCCTCATCAGGATATGAAAGGTATCTCTCTCATAGGCTTTTTATTATTTTTCTTAAACACCATTTCATTTTTTCATATTATGTCTCTATACACAATCTGGTTAAAATTTGTGCGTCATTACTTTGAAGTTTCCCTTGGAGCAACATGAACAGCCAGTGTGCCGGTCAGTATCCCTACAACGAGCAGACCAACTACATGCCAACAGGTGAGGAGCTTTCTGTCACACGGTATAAAATATGTCATTGTACCTTACAGTAACTAAAGGATGAGCGAACGTTTTGTTCTGTGTTCTGTGAAGGTAATGGCAGTTACCAAAATGCGTTCTCATGCCATCAAAGCCAAACCATGACCCAGAGCCACCAGCCAGTCTGGGGCGAGAATGGAACCCAAGACATGAACTCCACATGGGACACCGGCAGTTGTGTGGGCAGCAAGGTGAGCTTTACACGAGTTTGTTTTTGTCAAAATCGCAAGGCAGCGGTGAATATTAAAGCGATTTTTTTTTTTGCCAGCCATACTTTTCGGGAACCAGAAGCCTGTCACCCATGTCCAGTCTATTCGGCTCTATCTGGACACCTCAGAGCGAGCCTTGCCAGAGCCACTTCCAGCCAGAGCGCTCCGCACCAGTCTCGCCCCACTCGCCCATCTCACCCGTCGCACCCTTCAGCCGAGAACCAGGCGGCGCCTGCCCAGGAAAACAGTACTCCAGCTTCAATCCCTTCGGACCACACATGAATTTGGACATATGGAACTCCTCTTCAAACCGGAGCTCCAACTCTCAGCTCTCCAACGATTCAGGCTACTGTGGGGACATGTGAGCGAACGGTTTTGAATAATGAGGAAAAACAGAATGTGCTTTTATCTCTAATGGGGAAAATGTGAATATTCTTCTTTCTTTTATGTTTGATGTTGTGGTAAGGTTCAGCATTTTGTTGTATATTTTTCTAGATGTTTTGCAAGTTGACCATTGAAAATTAAAAAAAAAAAAAAAGTTTTGTACTTGATTTTGTGTTGTGAATTTCTTCAGGTTTGTTTCGTCAATGGTTTAAATACTACAACATGCTGGTGACAAAATTTAAATACACTCTTTTTGTGTGTGTGTGTGTGTGTGTGTGTCTAGATGGTTCAATAAAGAACCTCTAATATCTGAAACGCCTTTCTATTTCCCAAAAGGTTCTTTGTTGCAAAATAAGGTTCTTCAGATTCTAAAAAAGGTAGGAAAGAAACCTTTTAACTGAATAGTTTGTGGAACTAAAAATGGTTCTTCTGTGTCATCTCTGCGAAAAACCTTTTAAGCACCTTTTATTTTTTCCTTGACAAAACATGAGCAAAACAGGATATTTAAACAATTAAAACAATTCTAACCTATTTACGTGTTAGAAATAAATTTAAAATAGATAGTTTTGCCTTTTCCGTGATTTTAAACTTAAAATACATTCACCATAAAAATAGACCCTGCTTTCATGGCCCTTCTATTAAATTTAGCAATTTAAACAAATTGGACATGAAGTAAATCCTGAATTGATGAGTAGTTCAGGAGAAGGTGTTCTTGACTGGAAAGTAAGAACCATAGTCAATTAATTAGTCAAGTTGTCAAACTGAATCGCTCAATAAAAACGGTACATTTTACTGTATTTCTACTGTTTGTCCTAAGTTTCCATCTGAGGTTCTAGATTGCTTTAAGTACAACAGAACAAATTGCGCATCCATATAAAAATGTTCACCATCATTTTATAGGTCTGTGTTTAGTCAATCACTAGAATATATCCAAAATATCTGAAATAATGCAGTTTATTTTTGAGCTGTGCACAAGTTGATATAACACAGGTCACCTTGATGCGGCATGAAAATCTACAAATGTGAAAGCATAACTGGTTGCACGTTCTTTCATGTGGTGCGTGTATATATTTTACAAAGGAGTAAAACGCAAGCTTCAATGCTACAAAAAGCAAGTTTGTGAATCTAAAGGGGAGAAATACATTTTGGAATGTACATCACGTTATATATCGTGTATTTTGTGCAAACAAGCAGCAATAGTTCCCTGTGTTTGACAATGGAACTGTACAGGAGAACACACATAAAACAAGGAAGATGTATCTGTGTGGCATCAATACACTTAAAAAGAACCTGGGCACTTTTTCAGTTTTTGAAGCGTATGAACGCTGAACATGGTTTGTCAGCAACACAACCACTCTCACAACACATGAAGATCCGTAATTATAATAACGCGTCTTCTGGTGAACATTAAACCAGGGGGCTGTTATTAATAATAGCACTATGCATATTTTTTGTGTTGCTCAATCAAAGTGCATCTGGTGATTTGAGCATGTGATATCGTTTCTCTGAACAACACGGAGAAATGACCACAGCTGAATTTAAAAAGAACAGCGCAGCGTAAAATTATGTTTACAATCTAAAAAGCGTATCAAGTGATGCTTCTTGCATAATATGTGGGTGATTCAAGAGACTTAATTACATTTTAAGAACACTGTACCAACCACAGTTGTGCACATCACAGTCAATAGCAAAGAAGCACATATATTGTTGCATATTTTGTAAATATACCTGACATCACTTTTAAACAGGCTAATTCTGCCAAATATTGTTAATACCAGCCCACCATAGTGAGATTTTTTTTGGGGGGGGGCTTTGTCTATTTGCTGCACAGATAGTAATTTAAAATTTTTATTATACATGTCAATGCTTTGAAGAGTTCCCTTATAATCATCTGAACATTCAGATTTTTCAACATACAGTAGAAACATGAATGTTTTCCCTAACGTGTAGCAGAGTCAAAAGTGAAGAACAGCATAACTTTCAACCGATAATTACATTTCTGCCATCATTTACTCATACTCATGTTGTTCCAAACCACTCTTTCTTCCACGGAGCTCAAAAGGTGATATTTATTTTCTCATGTATACATATAGTAAGTCAAAAAGACGTGTATTAATGTGCGTATCAATTTTATATGCGTAATAATATATATTTGTATCGTTTTTCTCCCTTTTCTCAGACAAAAAAATGATGTGATTAATGCCAAAATATTTTAAAAGGTAAAGCAACAAGGAAGATTGATGTTTTCTGCCCACAATGTCTTTGTACGGCTTGGAGCTCATTTATGGTGTTTATGGTTACATTAAATAGACAAAAAAGGATATTCTTTAAAAAAAAAAAACCCTTTTACATTCCAACGAATAAAGAAATCCATATTTGGTTTGAAACAACCTGAGGCTAAATGACAGAATTAGTATTTTTGGATGAGCTATTTCTGTACAGTGCAAAACCAAAGAAGTCTGTTCTTCTGCCCGAGGTGAGGGGTCACAAAGGAATCCACGACAACACAACTTCAATGCAACACGAGGGTCCTATTTGGCACAAGGGTGGCAGAGTTAAGGAACAAGTGCAAGTATTTCTTTTTTAGAGATGAGAGTGCTATTGGAGATAACGGTATACTTTAAAACAATGGTTCCCAGAGTCTGCCACCACAATGTGGCCGTCTGAGGTCAGAGCCAGTCCTTGTGGGCCATACAGAGGGTCCGCGGAGGTGTTGATATAGGACAGGAAGGATCCACTACCATCAAACACCTAGAGTCCCACAGAAAAAGTGTGATCATATGAAACTGTTAAACCTTTATCTGACGTGTGATCATATTGTTAAACACGTTGAAATAACCTAAGCGTGTATTACCTGTATCCGGCTGTTGCCCCAGTCTGCCACTATAATATTGCCATTGGCATCTACTGCCACACCTGTCGGCGCGTTAAACTGACCGTTTCCTTCGCCATTTGACCCGAACTTCAGTAGGAACTCGCCCTCTGGACTGAACACCTGCAATTTGATCACATACTCTGCATTAACTCATCAGTTTTGGTGATCTTTGAACATATGAGCAAACCATTATATTCAAAAAGTAGCCATAATGACCTCCGAGGAATACAACATGGAAATATATTAGAATAGGTATTTTACCTTTACAGAATGATTATGAAAATCAGTCACAATGATTTCATTATTTTGATTCACTGCGGCGAAGTGTGGACCTGTGAAAGAAAAGATGAAGAGTTGAAGATTGAGCGGCTGGTGACCTCAAGCCCTCGACACGTGAGCCCACCCAATATGGCATTTATGAAATGCTGCTTTGCCTTCCAGTTGAAAAACTGACTAATTCAGATACTGCATAAACTGACATTAATGCTGCCTTCAAGCGCTTTCGGAAATTTCCTACTTAACATTTCTGAAATCAAATTACGATTTTATCACGTTCAAAGTGCCGGAAAGAACATGAATCATGGTGGATATTTTTAGGAAAACCTTATTAAAAGTAAAATGATCCGAAGATTTTTAGTCGATAGGGCTATAAAGTATACTTTTTACTTAGTAGAAGAGAATATCAAGATAGCGTGCTACTTTTCCTGGGTTTTCTTTGAATGAAATACCATATCTCCAGTGTGAAATGCATACAATCTGCATCAGATAGTATTTACAAATGTAAATAGCAAAATATAGTTTTTGGAAAAGCTACTGAAACTTAATGAATACAGCGATGGTTCTTTCCCCTGTCATGCTTACGGTTTATAGCCTGGTCAGTCTAGAAACTATTAAATTCCAGATCATGCCCAATTTCCAATTAGAAAATGTGTATTTATGATCATTTCTGAGGACTGCACAAATGTCGGTGTGTAACCCAGGTAAGTACCTGCAAACTGCTTGTCACTGTTGCCTCGGTTGCCAAACTTGGATACCAGCTTTCCATTGGGCTGGAAAATGAAGACGCAGCAGGATTTATTGTCAACCACAATGATGTGGCCATTTCTATCCACCGCTACACCCTTAGGACCCATGAGCTTCCCTGAGCCAATTTTAGTCTGTAAAAAGACCAGAAAGAGAAAAATGTTACCAAAATTCAGTCCTGTATGTTTATTTATAAATAGATGTTAACATGTTTTTGATAGTGTTGGGTTCGAGTCCAGAGCCCCAAAGGGTTACGTCCGAGTCCAGTGAAACTCCATGTTTGTCAGTATCTTAAATTGAAATTGCCATTTTTAGTTGTAAAGGTTAAAAAGTTTAAATGTAATGAAAGCAAACCTCTATTGCATCTTTCCATTTTGATTTCAAAGCTTTTGCACGCAATAGATAAGCCACACCTGCATATTATATTTAAATGAACCACGGTATAAAGGTATATAGTAAAAATTAGTAAATAAATGTTTTTTTTGGACATGGTTTTCAAGGCTAAATGTTGATCAGAATCCTAGATGCAGTGTGCAGAGCTACATCTGTGCAGAAATCAAAAATCACATCTAAAACTTTAAGACCTGAAAAAAATGTTTTGAAAATAAAAATAAATAGCCTGCCATATAAGCAGGGTAGGGTTTATGGTAACAGATTAAACAATAAAATGACTGTAAAAGCGTGTTTAAGACACGAGTCAGTAAATTTGGGTTATGCAGGTGAACAAAAACTGCAGAGGGGCTTATTGAAAATGCTAATGATTGATTCTGTGCCAGTAGGAGGCGCTACAGCAGTTTCCTGGTAACGGCAGTAGTCTACACACAACACTGAGGATTTTACATTCAGCCAATAGCAGTGAGTGACTTTCTCTTTTTCTTTTGTTGTTTGATTCACTTTTATAATGTAGTCTACGCTGGTTATGCTTTAAGACTTGATCCACAATGGATCAAATATTTTGACATTTCTATTTCTCCCACCTGTTCAGGTTCACTTAAGACATTATATTTATAAATACCGTCCAAGTTTTGACGTCATTTTTGTGTATTTAATGTGTAGCAGTGACATTTCCTTAAGCGCTCCCTGGACTCGGTTATTTCAGAGTCCGAGTAAAAATGACAAGTCTGAGTCTTATAAAAACTCGAATTTGCCATAAATTCTAGCATCATAAACATAAAACGCGTAGATACCTTAAACTTGCCATCGCTGGAGAAAATGCTGACCCATTTGTTATCATAGTCAGCAGTGATGATGTCACCGTTAGGGTGCACAGCCACGCCAGTGGGCCGCTGAAGCTGTCCTGGTGATCGGCCCCTCACTCCAAAACGACTCTTGAATTGTCCATCATTTGAAAATATCTGTCAATAAAACAATTTCTTTTCTTGCAAATGTTCTAAAATCGAGAAGCAATGTGCAGAATGATGGAAAACCGGGTGATGTGATTAAACAGGTGCAGCATTTTATACCTGAACACACTGATTATTACTATCAGCTATCAGGACCTTGCCAATAGAAGAAGCAGCAACTCCCTGCAGATTGGTGAATTCACCCTTATTCCTGCCTTTAGTTCCTTTGGGACGAAAAATACATCTGTTTTATATATTGTACACCTCATATTAACACATACACACAAATATAAACTATATATTGTAAATCATGGCCACACTTTGTTTTGTGTCTCTATTCTGCTATTAACACACCATTAACTAGTTTTTTGCCTCAAACTCCTATGTTACTGCTTATTAATAGGAGATTGTTTTGGGCTATGTGTTACGAGAGCGAAGGTCATTCATCTCACCGATTCGAAACATGAGGTCGTCCTCAATCGGGTTTTCTTTCCGTTTGCCCGTGCTGTACATGCTGGGGGGGCGCTTGATGGCTCGCTGCTTCACATGGCTGCTTCCTGGAGATTTGAGACGTTTCTTGCCTCCGTCTGCAGCCAGGGAGATGTCTGTCAATTTGCTGGCGCGTATGCTGAAGGGGCTGCCCCTAATATGCTGATCGTAGAGCTTTAGCGTCAGCGCGAAGCGGCCCTCGCACGGGGCCGTGTATACAAACTCATAAGTGCCATTTTTATGATCCGTGACTACACCTTCCCCCGCTACGGTGCCCTCAGAGGCAGAAAGATCAGCTATTAGCAGAGCGTTTCCCGTCCGGCACAGGCCGCCGTCTCTGTCCTTTGTTGTTACGGTCACAGAAGTAGGCTGCCCCACGATACAGTGCCTCAGGCCTTCACCGGTCGCAACAGTTTCTGCAGCAACAGCATTGGTGGTTATTATAGCACCAAGGTTGTGAATGGATTTGCGGAGACCGTCTGTGTCCACCAAGAAGTCCAGCTGGCTGTTCTCCTCTGGCTGAAGATGGAGCTCCTGACTGGCCAGCTCATCGAGACGCTCACTCATCTGCTTCTTGACCAATAGGACTTCAGCCTCCGAGCCGTGATTAAGAGCCTGCTCTGTGAAACTGCAGCTGCTGAGAATGCCCTCCTGCCCCTGCAGCAATGACTCCAGCTGGGCTTGCAACACCTGTAGTGACACATAAGAGATGTGCATTCGGAAACATTCATGCAAAAACACACACACACGTGAATTATTCATACAACACAGACCGAAATCCGATGAAAATCTGTTTTAGACAAACTTTTAAACTAAGCTAAATGTTTAAGATTCTGCATCTAAAAGGTGGGCATAGCTAAAACTTAAACTCTGTTTTGCTAACAATATCATTTTTAGAAACTGTACTTTATTTTACAAAAGCAAACAATAATATATCATATATAATCTATGAATAAACCTAGAATTATTCAAGTAATGTTAAAATAATAATTTATATAAAGTATAGTGTAATTTACAATATAATAATGTATACATTTAATAATTATATAGATTTTTAAATAATATATTGTTTTTATAATATTAATTTTTATATTGGAAGATTAAGATTGATATTAAAATACAAAACAGTTATTTTAAATAGTTATAATATTTTTTTTAGTACTTAAAATTAAAACCTTAAGCATTTTAGCTAGCGGACACCACTGCATGTGATAAAGGGGTCATATGATGTTGCTAAATGCAATGTGTTTATGTGGTTTAGCTCTCAAAAACATCATTTTCCATATACTGTACATTATTGTTTTTCCTGTAAACATAACACCATGTCTGCTTTTGTGATCAGAGAAATGACAAACATCAAGCACTACCCTTCACTGCTCAAAGCTTGTATTTAAGTATTGTATAGTAAGCAGCAGCAAAAGAATACAGTGGACAACAATCGGGTCTAAATGAACAACAATTGTCGGTATGCACACTCGGGTCTTACCGAATATGCCATATATATATATATCAGAAAAAAAGTGGTCTGATACATCATTCATCACAGAATGACAGCAACAGGAGCAAATGCACTAAACACTTTGGCAGATCCATGCTTTGATAAAGCAATGATTCACACACAAATAACTCCAATCACAGTTTTTAGCGACCCTCATAAAAACATCACATTAAAAAAAAACTTGACACAAACAGTTTGGTTTTCAAGCGCTAAAAAAACATCACTCCATAAAAATAACCGAATCCAGAATCCTACCTCACCTCAACTTGTTTATCACAGTCATCTTCCATTGCAAAGGCTATGTGTGTCTGCTAGCGACTGCGCTGCCTTTGTTTACTCTGTGTTTAAGGGCTCAGGTGATTTTGTAGTTGGTCTGGTTCTCCCAGATGAATCATTCCCATGTGACGCACTGCCTGCTGCCAGGACTGATGTCAGACCCTCACAGAAGCACGTGCTGCAGATACTGATTGGTTTAAACATTCACCACAGCGAGGCGAATGATAACAGGGGAGCCAAGATGGACGGGTGTCAAATAACAGTGCAGGAAATAAAATCAAGAACAGTCTAACTGTCGTCGAGTCATAGGTCTCAAGAAACCAGAGCTCTGTGTTTTCGTGTCAGTTATTTACATTATAATTTTAAAACTAAAAAGAAGAAAGTCATATGCACCTACGATGTCTTTGGGGTGACTAAAATATGGGCACATTTTTATTTTTGGGTGACCTATTCTTTTAATATATTCCTATTTTTTTTTATACTTTATCTTCTTTATCTGAAGTATTTAAGTATACACACACACACACACACAAACACAGCTATTCACTTCTGCCCTTTTTTCAAAAAAGTTAAAAATAGCATTGTAATTTTTATTTATTAATTTATGTAATAATCTGTACTTTTCAGTATTACAGGTATTACTGTAATATTACACAAATGCATAAGATAGCTCTGTAATAGCATTTCACACTTTTTTCATTCATTAAGTTTTTATAATGTATTAATGTACATGAGTATGTTTGTAGTAATTCAAATATACTACAAACATACTTGTTCCAAGTGCATTTTTAATACATTCAGTAGTATGTTTTTTCACATTTTTTTTCACAGCAAGTATATATGCTGCTATACTTGTTTTAATGCACTCTGAATATTTGTAATGTGTACAACAATATAAGATACAAAGTTTTTTAGACATTAAAGCATGTGTATATACTAAAAATATATATATAACATAACAAGTATGTCTGAAAAAAGCCCAGTTGAAATACATACCTGGGATATAAATCAGCTACTCACAATTCACTAGATTTTATGCACTGCTTAGGGGTAGTTGATACTGTAACCAAAGACGTAATCTAACAATGGGTAGAATTTAAGGCTAATGTTAAAAAACCCCAAAATGCTGATATTTTGCTAAATATTTGAGGGAACAGCTTGATGTCCCAAAAAACTGCAACAACAACAAAAACCAGAATAAGTGTACTAGCCTTCTGTTTGAGCCCGTAGTTGACCTCCAGCTCCATCAGCAGAACACTTTTGCGCACGTTTAGGGTCTTCTGAAGCTCCTCAAAAGTTGAATGAATCACTTCTTCTATTGAACTCTTCTGATTGCTCAGTTGCTGAAGGATATCAGACAAAATCTCCAGCGCAGAGTCGATTTCTGGCAGTCTAAAAAGAGCAAGTTACATATTTGATCTCTTTTATGTTGCTTTTATTTCATTTTTTACACTCCCAGTCAAACACGTTGGACAAATCTACTCTACACTTTTTTCTCATTTATGTTATTACTGTTTCCCACATAGACAAATGGATAGCAAATACCTCTGCCTTGCAGGGTTTAGCCTCAACCCAACTATGAACCTATCAGCTTAACATCAGCTTTCTCAGGATTTTCTAAGGAATGCATATTGTCTTATTATTTTTTGGTTAGGGTTATTTATTTTTCATTTATTTCATAAACTGCGTATGCAAGCCAGTATTTAAATAAATATTTTGTCAACATTTAATTCTATAATAAACGCTCACCAGTTTTTTATGACCTCATATTATCACTATCTGATTTACACTTGTACTTTAAACATAAATAAATCATATATAGATGAATACGCTGGCCCTGGTTTTAATAATAAAACAATAATAGCCAAGGTAGCAAGCACCTACTGAAATAATGAAAGTCAGTGTTGATGAGTTAATGCTCACTGCACTGAATTAATGTTACAAAGTCACTTCTACTCTGGCAATTAATGCAATTAATGAGATGATTGAGAAGTCGTGTGAATATGTCAGGTGATTATTATCAGGTGATCAGTATAGGATGCATCTCTTCAGCTTTACTTGGAGAATTTTATACTACAACGAGTGATTAGAACAAATCGGGGAATGCAGTTGAAAATGTGTATTAGTTTTGAAAATGACATATTTTCATGATGCCGTGATCATCATGTTGATATTTTTAAATATTGTAACGTCAACCTCAACCATCTGGGATTATTTGTCATTTAATGGTGCGAGGAGTAAATTGAAGGACTTGTGTGTTTATAAGCTTTTCTTCATTCTGCATAATCAGCCCTATTTTAAATGAGACGTTTTCTTGCTTAAGCACGAAACAGCAAAGTTAAACTCCGTAGCAGTGTGTCCACGAGCACATGTTCCATGCCTGTTTTTGACGGCGTCCAGCTGCTCCTGTAGTGAGGCTTTGTGCTGTTCTAGAACGTCCTTTAGCGGGACGGTGGCATGTTCTGCATGTTCTGCGCTGGTACACTCCTCACACATGGCTGTCTCACACGGTGGACAGTAGAACTCCATTACCTGGTGACGAGAAATATCATACTGAATACGAACACCCTTAAACTGAATTATTATGTTCTCCTTTTGCAAAAACTGGATGGAATGCAACTTGCCTGGAGGAAAAAACATACTGTGCAGTACAGCGAGGCATCTGTACGCAACATATTTTGGAAAGATTTTTGAAGTGCTGCTCTCTAAATCTTACGTTTCCTCCATGATTGGGACAGGAGAGTGGTTGTCCACTGGCCACTCCGTTGATAGCGTCGGTGCAGTCCTCACTGAGGTTAGTGTCTGGGCTCCTCTTTAGCACCTCCATCAGGTTGGTGATGAAGAAATTACTCTGAAGTGCCGCCACACCTTTCTCTGGCAGGATGGAGGTCTGACGGCACACGGGGCAAGACAGAGTAAGACTGTGGGCGGGGATGTAGTTCTGTAGACACCTGGAGAGACAGGAACAGGTCACTGAAACAACAACTCCAGCGGCAGTGCCTGGCTTTCACGAATAACACATTCATAACACATTAAAAGTCACCGAGGTCGACAAAAACACCGGACTCCACTGAAATTCTTTGCATGGACATTTTTGCGATCCCTCGAAAGTCACGTAGGTTTGGAATGACATGAAAGTGAATGGCAGAATCTTAATTTTGTGTAAACCATTCCCTTAAGTTGTGCTCCGAGGCTATCTAAAAAATAAAACCACCCTCACAACAATGCAGAGGTTACCATGATGTCATTTGCTCTGAGCTTTGCTAACAGAAGTAATTTGTAGTAATAATAAAATCTGAGCACTAAAATAAATGAATTGAGGAAAATAATGATGCACCTTTCACAGAAGGTATGAAGGCAGGGAAGGACCTTGGGATTGTTGTAGCGATCCAGACAGATGCTGCAAATCAGGAACTGTTTGTCGATCTGACGCACCACTGGACTTGGGAGGGTAGAAGCTTCAGTTGCCATCCTAACGCTCTGTCAAAGACCTCCCACACTCCTTCAGCCCGGACCCTGCACGTCCAGAGGATGAGAGACCACATGAGATGTCTTTCCTGGGAAGACCCACAAGGTGTAGCTGTTTCTTCTGTGTTAAAATACACTGCATTCATTCTTTCAAACAAGGTGCCTGTTCTTATGAAGACAGATTCATTGAAGCATGCTGTATTGACTTATGTCTGTGAGTAAAACATCAGCCATGACTCAGATGAACAGTACAGCATGATAACAGAGTGCTACAAGACAATGGGTTATTAAATCTGTCTATGGTTAAATGTCCAAAATAAGATCTGTGATTAACACAAGCAAACACAAAATATTTTCCGTTTATTTTACAGCATATCAGTAATACGTACTCAGTAATACGTCATTTTTTAAGCTTTCGCTTTTCTCATTGGGTATATAATCACGCCCCTTGCAAACTCTTGTAACTCCATCTTTAAAGTTTTTTTTTAATATATAAAAATATTAAGAGTTGTCAGAAGCCTAATGGTGGTGATGTCGAAGAGTCCTATTTAGCTACATTTAGCTTGTATTTCGGTTTTCTTTTGTAAAGATCGTCATATCATGAATGTTTTATTGTATTGTATATTGTATTGTATTATGAACAAAATGTATAAGAGTCAGTTTTATTGGTCACAGAACTTATTTTCTGCAATAAAAACTCTTATTAAAAAATGTTAATATTATTATTAAAGGTATATTAAAAAATATATATATAAAATGCATGAAGACCTATTCATGTCCTTTAATTTACATTGCATTAGACTTGATTTAGATTAGAAATTTTAATTTAACAGCATTACTAATGATTAGTTCTTTTAAAGATTAACTGTTAAATGGGGAAAAAACCAGAGGAAATGAGCATGTACAACATTTTGGAAATGTTTAATGTTTTTTAATGAATTAAAAAAAAATTCACAGCTGTATTTTATGGACGGTTTGAGAAAAATACTTGGTTACTTATTTTATCCAAGCAGTGTTGCTGCCAGCGTAACAGCCATACGGCCATAGCAGTAAATATTTCACTAGGCATTTAAAAGCTGTCTGTTTTAATGCACAGAGTGCAGAAAGCCGAGCAGAAGAACAGTCCAGATGTCTTCAGTGCTGAGCCGAGCAGAATCGTGCATCTGTGAGTCCATCCACTGACCACAAAGTGCTCAGTAAAAGTCCAACTCTAAATACAGGCTTCTGGACAATATCTACGTAACAGACTGGAAAAGATAGTCTGGTGTGGCATATGAAAGCTCATAAAGAGAAAAATTATGGGCTTGTCTGCACCGGATGCAGTACAAAGTAATAATTTTAAAGTGAAACATAAATCTCTTACATATTGGGAAAGCTATTAAAGTCTAGCAACGCAACATACTCTTATTGTGGTTAGATCAGAACCACTGAAAAAAAATACGCTTTCACATACAAATTCAGTCACATTAAAGGTATGAAAACTTTTGTGCACCCTCATGTTTTTCCAAACCTGTGAGTTTCTTTCTTTTGTTGAGCACAAGAGAAGATATCCGAGGGAAAAATACTGTTGAGGTCAATGGCTACCAGCAGTTGTTTGGTTACCAACATTATATATTATATACATGTGCATCAAATAAATGTTTAAAATGAACCAAGTGTATGCGAGCAACATTCTTTAAAGTATATTCTTTTGTGTTAAACACAGAGCTCAAATAGAGTTCTAAAATTAGTTTTTTAATGACAGACAGCTTTTTTCATCCTGTCCATTCTCAGTGGTGAGGAAAAATTGAGCCTTTCCTTTAAGATTAAAATGCTTCAGGTTGCCACAATACCAGCATGGTTCCACTCAAACCCATTTGTTCTGTAATTGCTATCATTTCCTGTGGGGAGCAGATCAATCCTCCTCTGCCTCCAGCACTGTAGCTCTTCTTCTTCTTATCAGCAGCACTGCTTTTTGAAGCTATCAGTGTAACTGTTTCATCCTTGTACACTATTGCTACTTGATTCTAATTCCAACACTAAATGTCAAAGTTGTGCAAAGTCATTGGTATATTGAAACAAAATGCTAAAATAGTTCTTTACTATGTAAATATACTGTGACGTTCAAAAATCATTATCCTCAGCTGAAACCAAATTGCAAATAGCTTGTTTTGTACTTATGTAAATTTCGAACATGAGACAGATGAATGCACTTCAACGCATGAACACGCATTTACACATCAACAACAATTATTAATAAACCTGAACCGCCCAGTTGCAAAGAAGTAGTACCACATCATCTTTAACATCCGAAGAACTAATGATGAGTTGTGAGAACATCTGTCAGACATTGTGATATTCCTGCACATATATAAATATCATACCTGATATAAATCAGCAGAAAAAAAAATTGGCCAGGGAGAGCCATTTATGAGAAAACAGTCCGCAAACTGCCATCTCTGATTTGATTTAAAGGAAGCGCAGATTGTAATGTAGGGCATGTCACATGTACTGTAGATCAGTAAGATGGAAAGAAGCAGGGCACAGCCACAGTACTGAAGTGGATCCCTCAAGGACATCATCCACCCCCTCGTTCTGCTGGAAAAGAGCTTCACCGAGACATATCACCATAGCAACACTGAGAGACTGAAGGAGAGCGTGAACATCTGAACCAGAGCATAAGGGGGCGTTCACACAGGACAAGTTCTTAAATTAAAATCAGCTGCTAGACGAAATGCAGCGGAAGTGAGTTAACTCCCATACACTGCTGCTAATATGACAACAAGAAGATCATATTGTCTAATATGCTTTTACATGCACATGAGCTTATCCTTCTCCCAGATTGATCTGATTTCTCAATTGCTTTAGAATTGAAACTGATCTGAGGACTTTTTTTAAGATTATTTCTTCATTTGAAATAGTGTATATACAACATATAGTCTAGGCCGTATTGCAGATATTTCAGTCAGACTCTAAAGCAAATTTCCTAGGCTCCTGTAATCCCCTGTCATTTTCCGCATGCCATCCCGGCTTGGTTCTGTTACATAATATTTACATAAGCAAGCCTTCTGCACAATTTCCCCGTCACATCAAAGAGTGAGCGATAAAGACATCTGGTTTTACCATTAGACTGATTAACATTGATTTACCATTGAAAGACTAACATCACACACCACACTAACAGCGCCAGAAGCTGCAACATAATGCATTTGGTTTTTAAAGTTGCATCAAGAACAGATATATATATCATATATGGAGATACAGTACGCTTGTAACATTTTTCAACATTTTTTAGCGATATTAAAGCATCGCTATATGACACCCAAGTGTCAAAACATTGAGTATTATCATCTGCTGTGCCTAAATGTTACCAGCAGCACAGTGAGAGAATCAATGGAGCATCCGCAGTATACCAGAAAGAGTTCCACTGAAACCTACCATCAAGCAGCTGTTCTCAAGGCACCATCCCACATGTTGATACCCAGCAATGCTGCGTTTCCGTCTGCACTGAGCAGGAAAGATATCTGAGCACCGCTAAGCCAGCAAAAAGATGACAGCTCACTTCAAACTAGCACACGAGGAAGGGGGATCACTCGGCCTCTCGCTCTCCCCGGCTCTTTAATCAGGCCACACCTTTCTTTCGTTCACTCTCGACGTCATTCATAAATTCACCATGTAAACATTCACTTTTCCTCCCTCCCTTTTTCCTCCCATCAGCTCTCTCTCCCTCTAATGCTAACTCACTGCAGCACGCTTTGCAAAGCATTGTGGGGCCGTGATGTAATTCTGGGTCTTAGAAGAGATGAAGGTGCAGATGCCGGGACCGGTTCTCAGCCAATAGGGCATTAGGAGATTAAACTGAACAATGATGCAGAAGAAAAAGTCTGAGAGAGAGAGAGAGAGGGAACGTGAGAAAGCACAAGCCAATGAAATACGGCTGCTATTGTCAGCGTGCATTATTAGTGCTGACTCACAGTAAGGCAGAAACGGGAGAGGGATGCTGTGAGGACCAACACACACACACGCACACACTAAACTGCAAAAAGAAAAAACGCACACTTTAAAGCATACAAGCCTTAGAAATGTGAATTTGCTTAATAAATTAGAAATGTGATCCGACTGACCTGATTGAAGGAACGTAAAATGAAAAAAATAAGTGCCACGTTTCATATTTATATGTGAATAAAAGCCTATATTAATCATATAAATTGTCTCTTCAGAAGAATTGGTTTAAACAGCTCGATTCATATGAATTATGTTCACAATGAACCTTTTGCGACATCAAAGTTTTAGTTTTTTTTTTCTGAAAGTGCATGAATTTTTAATGGAGATACAATTTATTTTTGTTAATGAGTTAAAGTGTTACAGGTTTTGAAATGACGTTAGGGTGAATAAATAACGACGTTATTATTTTTTGTTATTTGCGCGAAAATAATTATTGAAATTTTGCTACCGGTGCAACCCTTAAATGTAAATATCTGCAAGTAGTTACAGTTTTCCAGTTAATCAAGAATTATATTTAAACACTATAATACCAACACCATCTCTGACAACTTAAGCCTACTTCTGTTCTTACAGACATTGTGTGCTTGCATAACCGATAGACAAATTCACAAACATGAACGTTCACAATCAAAGCAAAAGCATGACACATCAATATAAGACATTGCTATATTACACACTGTAATGGGCATCGCTCTAAACAGAACTTTTTAATGTTTGGGTTTACTCACTCTCATTTCTACAGAGAAATCCTTAAAGCATATAGCTAGCATCACTGCCAAACATCCAGTTCAGCTCTGCTAAACAGTCCAGCCCATCGCAGGGCTTTCCAGACACTGAGCTCAGCTGTTTTGTTTATGACCTGCCTTGGCAATTGACCACATTAGCTTCACACAGCCCTGCTGACCGGTGACCATGGTGATGACCAAGACCCTGACCACATCATTCAAAACAACAAAAACAAAGCTCCACTTCTTACAGTTTACTGTAGGGTAGAGTTTTGAGCAAAACCCTTACATGTATGAAATCAGGTATTGCATTATTAAAGTTGCTTCACTGCACGTAGGCTAAAAGTATGTTTGTTTTAAACATATGGCTTTTATTGATCTTCCTAAACAACCAATACAACCGCATTTACCATACATCCACCAGCTCTTGAAGAAAATAGGTTACACACTAAAACTAGCAACTGAACACGCTGAAAGATGTTGTGTTCCTCAATGTCCCTCATTAAAGAAAAAACCAACTGTGGTTGAGCGCTCATGCTAGATTTTCAAAAGCATGTGGCATAAACTCTTTTAAATAAGTCCAAGAACACATCGGTCTGTTATTGTGGAGACATTTCAACACCCATAAACATGATGCGGCACAAAACGAAACATGATTGGTTGCTTTACCTGTCAGTCATGTGGCCTTTTGGGCGGGCCTTGACCAATGAAAGCGGCCAAGGTTCCCAGACCTTCTGGCCACGCAAAACTACAAAACTACAAAACTACAAAATACAAACTTGTAATATATAAACTACATGTTTAAAACCAAATAATTTGTTTTAAAGTTTCATAATCAAGTTTACCATATACTGTACAAACAGTGGAAAGGGTTTTCATAACTGCAAATAAGCATTTGCAGTTTATTAGCAGGATAGATTGCACGGGAGAGAAACCGATCAATGAGTGTGTGAAGATGCGGGCCTGGAGCCTCTGAAAGAAGTCAGCTCTCATTTTAGTTGTTCTATAAGAAAGAACAATATGCAGAGTAAAGAATGAACAATATACAGGCACGTGCCAAAAAATGTGAATATCGAGGGAAAGTCCATTTATTTCAATAATTTGTTTCAAAAAGTGAAACTTATATGTTATATTAGTTGACTACACGCAAAGTGAAATATTTCAAGCTTTTATTTGTTTCAGTTTTGATGATTATGGATTAAACACACAAAAAAAGCAGGAAACATGAAGTGCTTTAAAATTTGCTGTTAGACAGCTGCCTTGACTGTAGACTTGATAAAAGACCCACCAGGAGATGACACGGCTCCCCAAACCATTCACACTGGGACCTTCATTTACAAAAGAAACACTAAATTTGCTTTCACCTGAAAACAGGATATGGGACGGTAATCATTCAAATTAAAACAAATAAAGGCTTGAAATATCGTTACTCTGCCACTACATCCCTCTAGAAATCAGCATAATTAGCATAAAATACCCATTCTGTTGTGTCAGAACATAAAACATTAATACAAAATCTGAACTCCATTCAAGTGCAAGAGAAATACTTGGGTGCTTTTACTTTCTCGCTTCATGTATTGATTGATTCACTACAATGCACCTCAAATATAAATCTCCAACAGTAAAGTAGCCGAAAGGCTAAAGATGAGCATTTTGCTAAAAATATGCACATATTCATTTTATTTTTACTTAACCTGCTATTTAATATTAGATAAATATGCAGATTAATGCAATGAAAATTTGAATACAAAAAATGTAACTGATGAACACAAGCACACACAAACATGTAAAAGTGCAGTAACAGAAAAGGGTAAGGGAAATATGCATAGATAGCACACAGACATGTGACCTTTGCCATACATTCATAGCCCATCACAATCCATGTCACACAAGGTTGACTCTTTACACGGCCCCTCCTCCACCACTTTCATCAGCACTAATCACCTCATCAGGGCTTTACCCCAGACACACACACACACACACACACACACACACACTGCCAGGGCACGTGCAACAGCCAACACTAGACAAAGGCAGAAACCACAACGCTAAAGTAAAACACAGCAAATTCAGCTCATTCATCCTGCCATAACTTTACAAGAGGAATAACAACTTTGCTCATTCAATTCAGGTTAGCCGAAATCATATTTTTAAGATCCAGAAAAAAATGTGTGGCTATATAATAACAGCAATAATGCAAATCAGACAGTTTTATCCGCTGCCTTTGAGTCTATGATTTCAGCATGACGGAGGGTAGACACAGATGAACTGCATATCTGACAATTTCACCATATGCCAATTCAGTATTGATTTATGCCGTACTCAGCCATTACGTATAAATAACTGTACGAGATTTGAGTTACCAATTTAATACTCATAGACGGTTCAGAAATGAACAATTGTAATACTTTATGAAGAATAAAACCTTGTTTAGGTTCAAAATGACGTATTTAACATATTTAGCGGTAACATTTAATGTAAAACCGTAAAACCTAAAATGTTGTTACTGTATATTTTATGCTCAAATTCCGGCAACCACAGCTGCTTTTTTTTTTTTTACAGTGTAGTTATTATTTAGTCAATTTATAATATATAAGTGTCAATTTAAATCATGACACTTGGGAGAACAGGACTTTTTGCATATAGGCTATAGCTAGAAGCGTAGCACAGTAGACCCCGTTATAAACGAGGAAGAGATTAAACTGTGCAGGAACACCATTTGTTTTTGCATATGTGACAGTTTGCAGCAGATTTATAACAACTCAAATATCATTCTTTTCCCACATAAAACATCTACTTCTATAGTCCTTCTTTGAACCTAGTATTTTACATCACCACCCAATTTAGTTGGTTGGGAAACAGCTAGGATTTACCAAATTTCTCGTTTCATGTTTAATCAAAAAATAATAAATAATCAGACTGGCTGTGCACTGCATAAATGGTGCATAATTATGCTTTTAAAAATTGGGTTAATAGTTCCTTTCAGTGTTAAAATTATAGAAAACATTCTGTCTTCAGTGCCACTAAAAATATCATGAGCCACTACCTTCCTGTATGCAAACCAGGACACTGGGCCAATCAGCTTCCTGAGAAGGACTATCTGCTTGAGTGTGTGTGTGTGTGTGTGTGTGTGTGTGTGTGCTCTACGGCCCAAGACGGTAAACTGATCTTGTTTATAATCTGCATTTCCTTTCACACAGTCATTTTGCTTAAGACAAGCAGTACTGCCCATTATTTTTTTAAATTATGTATTAATTCAGACAAACAGCTGGCTTGAAAGTATCACAGCTTTAAAGTAAGCTGTTATTACAACTGTGTGTGTGTGTGTGTGTGTGTGTGTGGCAGCATCGTCAACTAATTATATACATTACAGTGATCAGTTGCAACCTCTAAGTGAATTACAACAGGCAAACAAAGGATCACCACCAAGGTCTTGTCAAACTGTCGAAAAGTAACAACTCACACACACACACACACGCCGTCTTATATCAGAGTGGCATATTTTCCTTGAATAGGCGTCAGTGCACAGTCTGCAAGTGTTGATAAACTCTTTCCAGACGTTTCAGGAAGGGAGCACAGCTGTCACGTTACAATGAATTACCACAAAAGAAAACGGCTCATGTACAGCGATGTTAATGGATTCTAAAAAAAAAGGTAGATCATATAATTCCTAAAGTAACATACTGTTACTAATGTGCATACTAATGCTAATGTACATTAAGAATTATATGATCTAATATTTTTAGAATGCATTTACTACTATACTAAATAGTCATAAATGGAAATTGTAATTTCTCTAAATGTTAGTAGGCTGCAGAATTAAGGTGACCTGGAGCATCTGAACACACTAGTTGAGCTTCAGTAAAATATATGCTTGTAACAGTAAAATGATTTAATCATAAAGTAAAAAAAGTACGAAAAAAGCAGCCTAATTAAAGTACCATCAAGTGATTTGTCAGGTAGCCTATGTTTACGTATTATCATGATAGACATAAATGTTGTTTTATGCATAAAATCAATGCAAAATTAATCTTCTGCGCCATACAAAGTTGAATGTTGCGTGCTATCATAATTTACGAAAATAGTGTCAAAAAGTATAAATGCACATGTTCCTGTCACTGCAGAGAGTTGATTACAGAAACACAACGTTAGGAAACTGCTCTTTCTCTGCGCTTTCTGCTTTCTCCTAATAGCTGAAAATACTCACGCGATCTCCATGTCTGCACTCCGATTAATTCCACCAAATAAAGACTGTCAGAACCTCTCTATCTGTCCGCTTATTTTTCTCTCGACGAAACGTGAGGCGCGGATAACAAAACTCACTGCGCCGTCAGCGGCTGTCAAAAGCCAAGGGGAGGAGTCGTGGAAAGTAGCCAATCGGAACGACTGCGAGGGCGGGGTTACCTTGACTTGCCGCGGTTTGTGACCAATCGCAAGGGCGCGTTTTAAATTAGGGCGGGGGAAGTGAGGTGTGGGGTTAAACCTCGGTTAAAGTCCCTGACCACGCAGCAGGGACGAGAGGATTTCAGCTTGAGCACAGTATGTGTATGCACGTGTATTCCTACTTACATATATTCATTTAGGGTAAAAAAAAAAAAAAAAAAAGTACCCATGAGTAGGTCTTTTTACTTATCATTTGATTTCACTGAGTAACAAAACCAAACCAGAATTATGTTTTATTAACATCAAAAATGCATACAGCACAAATAAGTTTGACAAGTGAGGGAAATTCTGTAAACACTGCTAAAAAATTATGTTTTTTTTCCTTGCGCTTTCAGGTTTCAGACAGTCAACCTTTGCGGCTCCAGATGCATTGAACGACACAGATTAATTCTGGAAAGATAGTGAATAGAATTGGACAGCTCATCAACTTTTACTACCAAAATGACTGAAATGTAACCAAACCACAAACTCATATTAACTGTACAGTAAATACTGAACAGTAAGATTTTTATGAAGTCTCTTCTGCTCATCAAGTCTGCTTTTATTTGATCTAAACTACGTCACAAAAATATAATTTTACAATACAATACAAGCAAAATGTACATTTTTGAGTTTTTACATTTTTGTATTTTAATATAATGTGATTTATCATTGTGATCAAAGCTAATATTTTCTGTATCATTACACCAGTGTGTCCTTCAGAAATTATTCTAAAATTATGATTTTGCTGCCTTTTTTAGGTTTACCCGATGAAAAGAAAGTTCAGAAGAAGAGTATTTATGTGAATTAGTAGAAATCTTTTGTAGCATTCTTAATGTCTTTATCATCCCTTTTGATCAAAGCATTCTTGCTAAATGAAAGTAATGTCTATAATTCTTTCCCCAAAAAAAACGACTCCAAGCGTTTGAGTGGTACAGTGTATAATCTCACAAAACCTGATCTTTGGATCTTCCTTTTCATCAAAGAATCCTGAAGAAATGCACTCAATTGTTTTAAATACTTAATAATATAAAGAAATATTTACATTTCTTAAGGATCACGTGACTCTGAAGACTGGAGTAATAATGCTGAAAGTTCAGCTTTAAAAAAGTTTAAAAAGCATTCCAGTAGAAAGCAGTTATGTTTGTAAAGATATATCACGGGTTTTGTTAGGACTCTTATTTTGAAGTGTTTGCTGCTCGTTGTTTCTGTGTTCCCTGCACACATCAGGTGGGAATCATTGCCCTGATTCAAACCCTTCATTGAAACCTACTAGTGGAGCTGTGGAAGGATGTGAGTGCAGCAAGAGCGCTTGTGAACAAGAGGAACATGTCACTCTGAAGAAGGAGAAGGAGAGTGTAGAGCAAGTCCGTACGGATGTGGATGTTGTCTGCTGTTATGGATGCAGCTGGGATTGGTCTGGATGTTGGGAGTACTTTGGATGCTGGGAATGCTTTGAATGCTGTGATTGTCCTGGAGTCTGTGATTGTTTTATTTGTTGCTGTGGCATTCTGGAATCGTGTTTGGGATGTTTTTGTGACGTGAGTAACATTTCGAATCACAAAAATGCCTAAAAAGGACTGCTTTCTTAATTTCTATCAAAGTGGAATGTAATGTGTAAAACAGATTAATGAATTGGTCTAGTCATGAGAAATGGGCTACTTGGTACACAAAGATGGATGTGATGTAATATAAAGACATTTACGAGTAATGTTTCAAGTATTTTAAATATAGGTAAACTAACTTAAGGTGTTTTTCCCCTGTTTAGTGATTCCTCAGTAAATGGATTTTTATTGACACCAAATCAGTCAGAAGAGATTACAGCTTCTTCAGAAAACACTGAATGCAAAGCCAACACCACATTCTACAACAAACATTAGGACGTCTTTACTGAATGTCATAATGATCAAATTACACTAACAAATCAAATAGAATAACCTATAACCTTTTGTTTAAGTAGCCTACTGTATGATCACAGCTTTAAATATACACTTCATGATAGTGGAAGAGAAAGTAAACATGGATTGGCATAAAAACGAGTTTCACAAGATTCTTGAGCCTCGGGTGATTTTGATTCTGTCGCTTGAAATGTCGTTTGCTTTGCCTTTTTGAGGATGCTTCATCTTCACCACAGGACAGTTAGTGTGTTGAAACCAAACACAGCTTGTGAAGAACTTCATGCTACTTCATGCTACACTTCAGTTAAAGGACCTCTGGGCTTCATTTAACATATCCCCGTGGTCAGTTACCATCAATATACTTTTAGTTATCAACATGCATGTCAAGAATTTCTGAGAAGATTCTCTAAAACACACCTGGCCCTGGGGATATTTTTGTAAAACATTTTTTTAATAAAATAAACAAATACCTAAGATTTTAGAAAGTAATAGAACTTTTTATATATATATATATATATATATATATATATATATATATATATATATATATATATATATATATAAAGATGAACTTCCAATGGCTTCTTTTTACAAGAACTTCTGTATTTAAAGATGCAGTCTATTACTTGATCCTTTGCTTAAATTTGCTCCCATTGGTTACTGTGGCTAACAAAGAACATCTTTCAATGCAGATGAAGTGAAATGCTCGAATGCTCATTGGTTTGTTTTTATCTGCATGATGTTCAGGTCAGTAGGAGTTTTGCATTCCGTCAGCCAAGATGTCACGCATCTGACAACAAAATATTTTGTTCCCGGAAGTTGTTTTACTCCATTCTTGATAGTATAAGAGCATAATACAACACTATTTTGTTACTTTGTTGCTGTCTTCGAGACGCTGGCACTGCCATGAGCTCTGGAGGGCCGTTTAATGTCTATTTGTCAAATGAATTTACACAAAATAAAAATGAAAAATACATATAAATGTATATAAATACATGTAGTCCATTTTTAACTGGTCTTTTGTTGATCCAGTTCAGTAAAAAGAGCACACAGCTCACCCTAGCTTCCATAAACTTAACAATGTAACTAAATAGCTGTTCTCCACTAATTTACAGAACAGTTTAACTTTTTAAAGAGAGGAACAGACTAGCAATATAGCTAATATAAAAAGAATTGTATTTTATTACTTTATTATTTGTTTTATAGTGCATTTAGATTCATGCATCTTTTATTTAAAACATGTTTACACTGTATTTAAAGTGCAGCTGCTACAGGTACCTTTAACTTACTGTAGCCTATAAATTTATAAGACCAACATTAGATTAATTATTACTGTACAGCATCAAATATAGATTCTTCAACGTAGCAGGCCTATTATATGCCTAGACTTTACACACGCGTACGTTTAGGATGATTTTATGAACAGATTGGTTAGCATTTATGGCCTGTGACAGGCTTCACTAAGTGTCAAGGCAACAAAATTCAATAAACGGTATAAATATTTAATATTAAAATAATCTATAAACGTTTTCTTATTGCTCAAACAAAGCCACGTTGGGCATTTCTTCACAGTGTTTCATTACAGAATGAATTTACCTTTTTTGAACCCCAAAAATCAGTCATTCTCTGAAGCATTTATAAAACATAAAAACAGGTTATTACTCTGTTCTTGAATGAATCTGCGGTTTCTATCACCACGTATTTATATTTAAAACAATTTCAGAATGTGATTTGTGTAGTTTGCGAGTGCAAATTATAATTAATATATTATAATTAGTATGTATACATTCTAACAAAATATCATTGCAGGTGTAAATAGTAGTGACAGTAATGTAATACATTCAAAAAATAAATGTATTAAACATAAACATAACAAATAAATGGATATGCATATGGACTGAACCAACATGGGTTCAGTTGTATTTTAAATTGTAAATGTAAAAACTCAATAACTAAAATATTACATAAAAGGGGACATTGTGAAGACCCGGCGAAGAAACGGGTTCATGAATTCCTGATCCTAAGGAGTTTAAAGCATTTAAAGACTTCAGTGCGACCGAAAGAAGAAAGTCTGTAATGTTGATGCTGTCCACCAGAGGGAGCCACAACTTTACAATAGCTTTACGTCTAATTCGTTTTGATTAAACGCTCTTCGTCTACAGGGGTGCCCATTACGGCCAAAGGCATTGTGGGTAGATTGCATGGCATTGAAAAAAAGCGCATACAACTGCGCTAAGTGCTGCAAAACTCTAGCAAGCTAGCGAGTAAGAAAGGGGATAAAAATGAGCGGAAAAGCTGGACCAAGTAAAAAGCCGAAGACCCACCACTACCATACGGAGGGGGAGGAGGACTTCTTTTTCACAATGTCATTTTCGAAGTGCGTTTGCCTCATCTGTCAGTCTACAGATGCTTTACTGAAGAAGGGAAATGTGGAGCGCCACTTTCGGGCTGTTCATAAAAACTATGACACCGAGTTCCCTTTCGAAAAGCGAGCTGAGAAGGAGAAAGGTGAAGGAACTAAAATCCCAGCTGTCCGGATAGCAGTCATTTTTCACACAGCTAACTTCAAAGGCAAGGGCGGCCACTGAAGCATCGTTCCGGGTGAAAAAAAAAAAAGTACAGTTGTATTGAGTTGTATTGTGCAATATAGGTTGATGCAGTAATGCAAGGTACACCAGCATATACTATATAAAAATAATTCTCAATATATTTATAAATAATGTGTTTTGCATTTTTAGTGGGCGGTAGATCATTTTGACTCGGTCATGTCATAAGTAGCTCTCGGGTTGAAAAAGTGTGTGCACCCCTGAGTTAGTATTTCTGAAATCATACTATGTGTGTTGAGCATTTAATCAGCGTCGCACTTGCTCGGGACTACAAGCAAATATCGCGATATTTGCTGATAAACTCGATATAAGTTAATTTGTGTTGCATGATTAACAACACAACGTATGAGAAACGTATGTGTTTTAATTTTTCTTTAACATTTGTCTTATAGTCGACGTTACTGGTATAACCTATTTATCGTTAGGGAATTGTACAAAGACCTATAGTTAAACTAGGGTTAAACTACTTCATTTAGGGAGTATATGATTGACAACATACGGTTTCAAACCTTGCAGCAGAAATTTGGTAAAATGCATTTTAATGAAAACTGTCACTGGTGTTACCAGAGCCGTCGGTGGTGGGGATTTATAGGGGTCCACGTCTAAGGGGGGCCCCCTGGCGAGGCCAGCCTAAAAAGACGCTCAGGACAGTGACGGGCCACTGCTTTCGTCACGAAAGCTTATCATATGCACATTTTTTGCGTCACATTCAAGAGAATTTAAAGCATTGAAACACAAGAAAGCTCAGCTGAGTACTGGCGCTCAGTGTTCAGTGCGCGCGCAGAGAGCGCGAAACAAGATCTCACACACGTCCTGCCGTGAACGAACTAATACAAACCCAGTCCAGCACGCAGAGAGACGCGTCTCAAAGCGCTCGAATACATACAAGATCATGACAAAATAGCTGTCTTGGAGAGCAACTGTGTTAATTATGTCTTAAGTGAAAGTAATCTGTGTAGAAAGAAATCACACGCGCGTCACTATATTGGATGCATAGTTTCTTAAAGTGACCGCGCCTAATTTACTAGCTATTAGCTGTGTCCTTAAAGTTCATCCAACAAAAAACAAAAACACTCAATCAACAAGAATTAATCCGCAGTGTTTTTTCTTTAATTGCTAATACAACCTTTTTAGAGACTGAACGAAATTAAGCATTGCTTGGTAGCATTTGCTTTCAACTAAATGTTGATAGTTGTTTATGTTGTCATACAAACTGTATTTTGGTTGATTGTAATCCATTACATACAAGATTAATTTGTTCTCAGTTTAACTCTGAGTTCGTGTCATATTTTAATACCATTTTTTAAAGTATAGCAAATAAATGTGAGAAATGTTGAAGGTGTCTGAATACATTTTGGCACAGTGAAGACTATGAGGCACTATTTTAGCATGTACTCACTCTGTATTATAGGAATCCTCTTTACACTTTACCTTAGAATACACTTTGCGTCCCACTGACTGCCATTATACGACTGACCGACTGCACCGGTTTGACTTTGTTTGTGTTCTAATGATGAAACAAAGTCACCTGTAGGCTACATCTTGGATGCCCTGGGGGTAGGCAGATAAACATAATATTTTTGGGAGAGCTGTCCCTTTAAGCAGATGTCCCGATGGCATTCCAAGAGCTGAAGACATGCCCGTGAACTCTGAGATCTGTTATGTCCATTGATCAGACCAAGATACAAACTGTGTCTTGTTTTGTCTTTATATCTTTTGCTTTTAAATCAATGAAAAAATAAGTTGTTGGGGTTAGGGTTAGTTGTGCACCAGTGTGAAGCACATTTGCTGTAGCATTTATCATAGTATTTTTCATCAGTGGTTAACTGATTAAGACTCCGACTACCACTTACTGGCATAACAATGTAACCTGCAATAAAAGATCGGCCAGGCATGATGGTTTTTTATGGTAAAGTGGCAAAGCGATTTTGCATATGATTTCTAATGAATGATCTGAAGAGGGTTGGTTGAGGGCATGATTAGCTGATATTATTAGGAGCATGTGATTAGTTGATGAACTGAGTTGATGTTTAATAATGGCTCTTAAACATGAATGCCTACTGAGGCTTGCACATTTGTGCTGAATATATTTTGGATGCTTACAAAAGGGTATTCTTTTATTTATGTGCCCAAAATACCATGAACATTCATCATTTTTGTTGGTTCATGCTAAACTGCTGTTAATAAATGTACTCTTAATATTAAAAAGTCATTTTAATTTATATGGTCACTGTTTTAAAGTTGCATTGTCAAGAAATGTTAAATTTTTGTCCATGTCCAATTTCTCTTAGATTTATTATGAAGGGCCAAATGAATAACATTTGGACATATGGAAATTGAATTTGTTCACATACAGTTGAAGTTAAGGGGAATGTATTGTGTGAAAACATGTTTAGGTTTATTTACTTATAGGAAGAACAGTTAAAAGGAGCATTAGAGCATTAGATTTACATTTATATGTTTATGTAGATATCTAAAATAAATTTTCCAATTAAAATATAATTATTTATGTTTAATATATGCAAATAGTGTTATATTAAACATGAAAAAGTTATCAATATTTTGCAAATATTTCACATATATTGTATAAAATATATTTTCTTCCATTAAATGTAAGATATTTAGATTCATGAAAATGTATTTATTGTTAACATATTTCAATCCATGTGTTTCTTGTATGTGTGGATCATGTGAAATTTTATGGTTAACCAAATATTTCTTACAATATTAAGTCAGAAATCCTTTTTTTATACACCATACAATCAGAGCCAGGTGTCATGAAAATATGTATAATAGTATGTAATTTTTATATAATCTTTATAACCTTTATTTTGCAAAAAAAGTCCTACTGAAAAGGAAAAAACCTTACCCTTATCAACATAAATACTATTTCAATTCTTTAAAATAAAATGTAGAATTATATTTAAATGACGTATTATTTAATGTATATATAAACACAGTATTGTTGTCTTTAAATTGCACATTTATTCGTTGTTAATGTGTGTGTTTGTGTGTGTTAACATAGAATACTTTCCTCTGTTTAAACCATTCTATTCACTGAGCAATCTGTGAATAATGCTAATGTGTTCATGAATGGTAATGTGGCACACTGGAGCAGTCGTGAGCTCCGCCTAAAGTGACAGTAACTTTGGAATAAGGGACTTTATAGCGACATATGGCCAGGGTGAGGGTCAGACAAATAAAATGTTGCCCAGCTGGAACAATACTTAACAACATCTTGAATGAAATTCTAACACATCCAAACAGAGTCATAAATAGATGTCAGGAAGGCGGTCTCCTCCTCTTGTGTGTGCTCGCAGAGACGTAGGGTGTGCGGACCATTGTGTGTGTGTGTGTGTGTGTGTGTGTGAGGTGAGTTCTGAAAAGACACCAGACACACCTCTTTTCCTTCCAGCTCATTACTGTCTTTGTTCATGGGCAGAATGTGGGCTTGTCTCTGTCTACCCAGCAATCTGTGCCTTCGACAATGCCAGCCTTCTAATGGATTTCTAGTTATTATTTGAATCTGTTTTTGTGTGTGCCCATGCATTCATCTTCTCTCTCTTTACAGCCCCTGGTTTTGTTCCCGTTCTGCACTCACATCCTGAGAATGTGTTTTCTGGCCTAAACCAAAATCTGAATCACAAACCCACACTTTTATTTATGTCATATAAGCGCTGAAGCTTTCTGAACGTTTCTGGGAGAGCGTTTGTATGCGTTATATCTGTTTTAGTTTGGGCTAGTTGGGTAGTTAGCGCTGGCTTGATACAGAAGTTTAGGTTTTGGAACGGATCAGTCCAGAAGTAACTAAAAAGCTGAATTTGAAACCGTTTTATTTAGAGCCCTGCGTGAAACTCTGGTTATAAACATGGTGCTTGTTTTAAAGTATAAATACATAAGGAACAAAAAAATTCACTTCGCAGTTCTTTGGTCCCTGTGAGGAAATAAGCTTATATTATACATGTGTGTATGTATCTGGGATGTTTTGAGGACCAAAGGTACCCACAAAAATACTAATACCAGAACATTTTGACCACTAAAAAAAAATTATATTAATCGTATAGAATTGTGTGTGTGGGGGGTGTATATATTATGTAAATGTAAAAATAAAAAATATGTAATTTATACTTTATATAGAATGTCCCCATAGAACATGACAGCCAGTGTGTGTGTGTGTGGGTTGGTGTGTATGTAAGTGTGTGTGTGTGTGTGTGTGTGTGTGTGTATGTATGTGTGTGTGTGCGTGGTGTGTGTGTGTATGTGTGGGTGGGTTGGTGTGTATGTATGTGTGTGTGTGTGTGTGTGTGTGTGTGTGTGTGTGTGTGCGTGCATGTTTGTGTGTGTGTGTGTATGTGTGTGTGTGTGTGTGTGTATGTTTGTGTGTGTGTGTGGGTGGGTGGGTTGGTGTGTGTATGTATGTGTGTGTGTGTGTGTGTATGTTTGTGTGTGTGTGGGTGGGTGGGTTGGTGTGTGTATGTATGTGTGTGTGTGTGTGTGTGTAGTGTGTGTGTGTGTGTATGTTTGTGTGTGTGTGTGGGTGGGTGGGTTGGTGTGTGTGTGTATGTGTGTGTGTGTGTGTGTGTGTGTGTGTGTGTGTGTATGTTTGTGTGTGAGTGTGGGTGGGTGGGTTGTGTGTGTGTATGTATGTGTGTGTGTGTGTGTAGTGTGTGTGTGTGTATGTTTGTTTGTGTGTGTGTGGGTGGGTGGGTTGGTGTGTGTATGTATGTGTGTGTGTGTGTGTGTGTGTGTATGTTTGTGTGTGAGTGTGGGTGGGTGGGTTGGTGTGTGTATGTATGTGTGTGTAGTGTGTGTGTGTGTGTGTATGTTTGTGTGTTTGTGTGGGTGGGTGGGTTGGTGTGTGTATGTATGTGTGTGTGTGTGTGTGTATGTGTGTGCGTGCATGTTTGTGTGTGTGTGTATGTATGTGTGTGTGTGTGTGTGTGTATGTTTGTGTGTGTGTGGGTGGGTGGGGTGTGTGTGTATGTATGTGTGTGTGTGTGTGTATGTGTGTGCGTGCATGTTTGTGTGTGTGTGTATGTGTGTGTGTGTGTGTGTGTATGTTTGTGTGTGTGTGTGGTGGGTGGGTTGTGTGTGTGTATGTGTGTGTGTGTGTGTGTGTGTGTGTGTATGTTTGTGTGTGTGGGTGGGTTGGTGTGTGTATGTATGTGTGTGCGTGTGTGTGTGTGTAGTGTGTGTGTGTGTGTATGTGTGTGTGTGTGTGTGGGTGGGTGGGTTGGTGTGTGTATGTATGTGTGTGTGTGTGTGTGTGTGTGTGTGTGTGTGTATGTTTGTGTGTGAGTGTGGGTGGGTTGGTGTGTGTATGTATGTGTGTGTATGTATGTGTGTGTGTGTGTGTGTGTGTGTGTGTGTGTGTGGGTGGGTCGGTGTGTATAAGTTCAAGCGATTAGTCATCATTCCAAAGCTCCTTCATAATTCTTCTCCAATGCTTTATGCTGGACAAAAAGTCCAGACCTCCTAATTATCATGACAAAAGACTCATGCTCCCGCCTCTTTTTCCCTCTCTCCCTCTCCTTCTCTCTTTATCAAAAAAGCGCTTCAGACAACAACTCTCATGAGTGCAGGAGAACAATGCCCTCACAATGGCCCGGTCACCATGCCTTTCTCGATTCTTTCTGAATGCAAATAGAACGAATTCCGCTATTGTGAAACTCGTGAGCAGACATGATGTGTGAATCACTAGAGAATATTTATTAATACTTAAAGAATACCCAAGTGCAGAGCTTTATTAGTGAACACTTTCACTACATTATAGGTTTGTTTGTATATTATTATTGTCACTAGCTATTATTAGAGTTATTCGTATGTAATATATTTCATATTTCGTTCTTGTGAAAGCCTATTTGACGTTTAGGTGGGTAATATTAGTTTAAATTTAACAGGGACGTAGGCTATACTTACGCTATTCTTATTTTAAAAAATCGGTATAGGTCTTTGGGTTTGTCACGCGCACGTGTACCGAACAAATTATCTGATTATTTTCATAATAATCGCTCTCTGATGAGGCGTGACAGCTCGTGCCCGAGGGAGGGCAATCTTACCGTTTTAGTTTTAACACCAAATAAACATAAATGAACACCAACTAGTGTAATCAGTTCTCCAAAAAAATAAGTCGAGTGAAGAGAAGAGCCTTTCCCTAAATGTCATGCTATATAGGGAGGGGTAGTGTAATGCCTGCATCTCCTCTTTTACGACAATTGAACATGATTGGTGTTAAATTCAGTGCTGAATCACTTGACTTTCTGGAAATTATGTCAGAAATGTGGCAATCATCAATGACAGCGATGATTATAGGATAGCCTATAAAGTTCCTTATAAAAATGTATTGTAAAAATGTTCTAAATTGCTTTCATATTATATTTGCGATGTATGTGTACATCAAAACTTGACAAACTTAAATGCCATGCATGTTATTTTGTTAGTTTTTGTCTTAATAATAGAGCAGTACTGATTGTTTTGAGATTCTGATTCAAAAAGGACAATGGGACCCTGGACCACGACGTGTCCATGACTGGCCACTGACCAGAGCGGTGAACTTCTGTCATTCACTACGTCTGCTTAAAACAAGATTGTAAAAAAAAAAGAAAAGAATTGTAGTATTAGAAGTTTAATAACAAAATTTTAAATGCATTCCACATTTTCTAAAAAAATAATGTTATATAATAATGTTTATAAAGGTATTGACATTTGTGACTTCATTACATGGTTATTATTATTGTTGCTGCCAGACATCTGACATTTGTAAAATAGCCTAATGTTTTTTTTAAATAATATAAAATTTGTGTTATATAATTGGATTGATACTGATATTGATTAGACATATAGGCTTATGGAGACTTAATTAAGCAAACGTGGGTATTCACATTTGACTATTTATTTAATTTAATTTGACTATTTATAAGCAAAAACATAGTCTAGCAGATTTGAGCATGTACTGTCCCATATTAAAAAAAAATCTACAAATTTATAAACAATTTGGCGCAAGAAGCACTAAAATACGTGGCATTCCCCTTTCAATTAAAATTGCTTCTGATGTAGATAGGGAGCATGTGCAATGTACACGGGCTCCCTTTAGTTTAGAGCAAAGGTTGATGAAAACGTATATATATATATATATATATATATATATATATATATATATATATATATATATATATATATATATATATATATATATATATAATTTTATTTTTATTTACTTATGTAAATAAAACTTTATCTTTAATTAGGTTTAGTTTTGGAGATTTAAAGACAAAATCTCAAAATCTATCAATCTAAATAACAACAAGGTATGCACCAAGCTTCATGTTTGTGTATCCTTAAACACGTTTACACACACAGTTTTCTACTGACCTCTATGGGAATCTAGCTTGTATTCTTTTAGATGCCAGTTCTGTGCTTGTAAATTTTGACAAAATGTCAAAATGTCATGTGGTGCGACCACTGCAGTTTGTTTTCCACTTTGTTAAATGTCCCAGATTGGCAGTTTGTGCTTTTATATTCAATTTACTGTCTCTGCAAAATGAGAAAAACGCTCATAAAAATTTTGAGTATGTCATTTTAGTTTGGTAATTGTGCATTTATTAATTATATATTATATATTTATTATAGAACTATTTGAATCTATTTGACCAGATTCTACTGCCAAGAAAAGTGAAACGAAAAAAGTGCAGTCAAGCACATACTCCTGAGATTTTCCACTGTAAGGAAGATGTTTATGATTTCATCTCCGAACCTGAGCCAGCAAGCACTCTAAAACACCTCTCACAAACACTACGGCACTTTTATGCAACGCGTCATGTTCTCATGTAGTGAAAATACATGACAGTAATTAAGCAAAAGTCTGAGAGTTGAACTGTTGCCACTATTGCCAGACAACAAATACTGTTTTTTGGCTCTTTAATTTGTCATGACAGCTTGCTGCAGCACCTCAGTTCAAGCGGCAGGTGAACCAATCATTTCTTATAAAATAAACATGAATAAACATCAGAAGGCCTTTAGATTTGTAATGCTAATGCTTCGTGGGTTTTAGTGTATAGGCTACCTATAAACTGTGGTTTAACACTTATTATGAGCGTAAAGAAAAACATGTACAGCTATTAATGGTAGTAATAATGAAAAGCATTAAAAACTGATTTCAACTATGGTAATGTTTCAGATAGCTACAATTGGAACGGACGTAAAACATGAAATATAGGTATTACTGAAAAGATAATGTGTTTAAGTAATTACAATTATCTAAACTATTAGATAATAACTATTATTAGATAATAACTATTATCCCCAAGCACTTTTATTTATATTTATAGATATGTAGTCAGACTTAATAAACTACTTAGACTTGTCTTAGAGTTATTCGTCTATTTTTTTCCCTTAAATGCGGCTAAAACCAGTCCTTAAGATAGTCTTAACAAAGAGGCTAAGTTCATGCAACCGGCCCCCAATTCACAACCTGTAAATATCAGAGTATCATATGATCATTTTAGTTTCAATATTATCTTTAAAAGGTGAAAATATCTCTCGCCTAGATCGTAGTAGTGACAGATGGATATCAACCGATTCTTTGTGGCTCAGTTAAATGGCAAGTGTTGCTCAATGAAGGGGAAACAAACGAGTGTGAAAATCTCTTAAATAGCCGTGAAGAACTCATTTACACTTTAAATGCGTTTTAAAAGCAGCTTTAAGTAGAGGGCGATTCATTGGCCGGCTTAATTTATTCAAAGAAGTGCACATGGCGCTTTGCTGAGAACTCCGGGAAGTTGATCTCCCTCCGTCTGTCAGTGCTAAAGAGCGCGCCGACGTCGCCATTGGGGAACCCCACTAAGCCATTGTATACTTGTGCCTAACGAGGGGTTCATAAGCCTGCGATATAATCCGGCTATAGAAACCCCTTTTAATAAATATCCCATCGCTTCGAATAAATCCTATTTAAAAAGGACCTTTACACCTGCCACAGCAGGCGAGATCGCGGAGAAAAAAGCCTCGACGTCACTGATGTGCGCGCTAAACAAGATCCCGCACGTGACGCGCAGTATAACGCGTATCATTGCCATAAGTATGCTATGTACGTACGGCGATCGAATCAAAAATGACCAATGGTTGTTTTTAATCCGATGACTTGCAGCTGTAAGCTACTGGTTTAGTAATATAAACTGGTTTAGCTCAGTAATCAAGTACCAGAATTAAAATATATCTACATTCTCTAAGTTTCTAACACAGAAGCGGTGCAAGCGCACTGGCATGAGAGCGTGTGATTTATGGTGTTCCTTAACGAGCTTAGACGTCTTCTAAAAGACCTCCTTTTGCGAGCAGGGATTGGTCACACTCGATCTCATTTGCATGAAGATGTCTATAAAGCACCCAGGCGCTGCAGCTCAGCCGAAGCGCGCGCGGAGCCCGGTATGACCGGAGGAGAAGCTGGACAGCCGTCGCTTTAAGTTGTTCCTCGGTTTAAGTTAGCCTGCGTACAGCTGTGAACCTTGACATCATGAGAGGGGCTTTTAGCGGTCGGGTTTTGTGGCATTGGTGGACAGCGCACGTCGCGTTACTGTCTTTCCTGTCCACTTCAGCAGCGGGAATGACCATCAAATATCAGATATACGAAGAGGACGCTCTGTCCACTGTCATCGGAAACCTGGCGACGGACACGGCCTCGAATCTGTCAGATGGCTCTAAGACCGGTTTCAAAATGATGAATCGGTTCAATGCGTCTTTTATTAGACTGCGAGAAAAAGACGGACAGCTAACGATAGGAGAACGAATAGACAGAGAAAAAATATGCAAGCATACGATCCGGTGTCTCATTGCTTTCGACGTTGTGAGTGTCTCGAATGAGAAGTTTAGATTGATTCACGTCGAAGTGGAAGTGAAGGACATCAACGACCACGCTCCGGTGTTCCCCAGGAAGGAGTGCACGCTGGAGATCTCCGAAAATGCAGCGCTCGGCACTAGAGTCCCCTTAGACGTCGCCGCGGACGAGGACGTGGGCTCCAACTACATACAGAGCTACCAAATATCAGTGAACAGCCACTTTACCATCGACGTGCTGAGCAGAGCTGATGGGGTTAAATATGCAGAGTTGGTGCTGCTGAAAGAATTAGACAGGGAGACGCACGCCTCCTATGTTTTGGAGCTCGATGCAACGGACGGAGGAAATCCACCGAGGTCCAGCAGCACGAAAATCAACATCAAAGTAAAAGACTTCAATGACAACAGTCCCGTGTTCGACCGGAACGGTTTTTCGGTCGATGTACTGGAGGACGCACCGGTGGGATTCTTGCTCGTGGACTTCAACGCGGTGGACCCCGACGAGGGTTTGAATGGGGAGGTCGTGTACGGCTTCGGGAATCAAGTGCCTTCGGAGATCCGCCAGCATTTCAGCGTTGACCGAAAATCCGGGCGGCTGACCCTCGAGAGCCCGTTAGATTTCGAGAGCAAGAAAACCTACGAGTTCGATGTACAGGCATCCGACCTGGGTCCTAACCCGATCCCGTCCGTCTGCAAAGTGGTTGTTCAAGTGCAGGACGTGAACGACAACGCACCGGAAATCGCGATCACCCCCATGACCTCAGTCACCGCGGGGATAGCGTACATCACGGAGGCTGCTGCTAAAGAGAGCTTCGTGGCTCTGGTCAGCATCTCGGACAAGGACTCGGGCGCTAACGGAGACATCCACTGTACCCTCTATGGGCACAATCACTTCAAACTCCAGCAGGCCTACGAGGACAGCTTTATGATTGTAACGACGTCTTCGCTGGACAGAGAAAAGATTTCAGAGTATAACCTGACTGTTGTAGCCGAGGACCTGGGATCGCCTCCGTTCAGAACAGTTAAGCAGTATACTATAAGACTGAGTGATGAGAACGACAACGCTCCTGTGTTCAGCAAACCGGTCTTTGAGGTCTCCTTGATGGAGAACAACGCTCCGGGGGCATACATCACTACTTTGGTGGCCAGAGACCTTGACTTGGGGCAAAATAGCAAAATCACCTATAAGCTCATGGATGACAACATCATAGGCTCTCCGGTGTCGAGCTTCGTCTCTCTAGACCCCTCTTCTGGCTCTCTGTACGCGCTCAGAACTTTTAATTTCGAGGTCCTCAAACAGCTGCAGCTGCGCGTTCAAGCGAGCGACGGGGGCGCGCCGCCGCTCCGAAGCAGCGCCGTCGTTCATCTTAAAATAGTCGATCAGAACGACAACGCTCCGTCCATCACGCAGCCCGCGCCGATCAACGGTTCCGCGGAGGTCCTGCTGCCCAAAGACGCGCCCTCGGGCTCCGTTATAACGCAGGTGCGTGCCAGGGACGCCGACGAAGGCGTCAACGCGGAACTGTCGTTCGGCATCTCCGGAGCTGTCGCCTCCGAGTTCTCCATAAACAGCGCCACCGGAGAAGTTCATCTGAATCGTGAACTCAGCCGCGACTTTTACGAAAACCCGAGAATAACGGTAACCGTCAGCGACAACGGGAGACCTTCCCTGACCGCGACGGTCACGATCCACTTCTTGATAGCGGCGTCTCTCCCGAGTGGACGCAGGCGCAATGTGTTCGCGCACAAAACAGTCGAAGAGACCCAGGAGGGGGATCACTCGCTCATTATAATAGTCGTGCTGGCGGGAAGCTGCGCGTTTCTGTTTTTAGCCATTATCATAATAGCGTCCACTTGTAATAAGCGGAAGGCGGACAGTCGCGGCCATTCTGGAAAGGAGGACGGCGTTCAGGGCAAGGGAAACCACATCGACCCGCTTATTTCGGTTCACAGTGACATCGTTTTCGATATCCACCCTTACTCGAGCGCCACGACTTTTCCCGGCTTGATCCAGAGAGGCAGCTCTGAGGACAGCGCGCGCGTCTCTGAAGATGGCCCGCGTGACCCGGAGGACGAGGTAAGCCCGGCGCCCTACAACGCCAGCTCTGCTTTCCACCTCGCCGGTCCTAATCAAATATCGTGCTTTATCTCAATAGGGGTTTTCCGCTGTGCCTAGCTACGGCAAAGACGCGATGAGACAAATGAAAATTTGGAAAGGCACCTCGTACGCGACCATATCAGCTCGAGAGCCTCACAGCGGAAAGGACAGCGGGGTCGGAGACAGCGACTACAACGACAGCGATTCAGATACAAGCGGCGACGGCTTGAGGAAAGACGAGCATCAGAGCAGCAGTCAGGATGGTAGGTCGAAACCAGGACTTTTTAACATTTTTAAAATGACCTTTAATGTGCAAAGGTTTCTATTGTGCATGGATATTTATCACTGTGGGATTTAATATTTATATATATATATATATATATATATATATATATATATATATATATATATATATATATATATATATATTTATATTTTATTTTATTTATAAGTTTAGTGTGGAAAATGCTTTTTATATATATATATATATATATATATATATATATATATATATATATATATATATATATATATATAGGCTACATAAGTTATAAGAACACAGCAAATACAGCAGTCTCTATTAGAAATGTGTTTTTATAAAAAAAGGCATTTGTCATTACACCTCTACTCATAGCGTCTGTTTTAAAAGACCCAAAAGGGTTATACTTATCAATAATGATATTCTTTTGTTTTTTTTCTCAAGGTCTCTGGGCATGTACAAGTGAGTGTAAGATTTTGGGCCACTCCGATCACTGCTGGAGCCCGACCGCTTCCAGGACCGACTGCAGTCTAACACGCTCATTCGCCAAGTCAGGTTCACCTCCACAAGACGCTCTCAGGAGAGAAAACTACAACCAAGCTCACATTCCAAAAACTGTGGGACTACAGAGCGTCTGTGAGAAAGTATTACGTAGAGAATACGACTATATATAAACAGTTCATTTCACAAACCTCTAACATGATTTCAATACCCTTCTAAAATGAACCAAACCAGCTAAGATGTTCACACAGCCGGCTGATCTTGCAGAGAATAATTATTTAAGCCTTTTTGTACATACTGAACATATTTTTATAATGCAACAGATTTTTTTGAAGATGATATATTTTGATTAAATTATATAGCCTACTTGATTTTAAAATAATGTTGATTTGGTTTTTCACTGTTCAGAATAGTTGTTAATCAAGCAGTGTGTTCATGTATTTATTCGTATAATGTCTCTGTAATGTTTGTGTTGCACTTGTCTTTTAATTATTCACATTTTTCAATTTGCAGAAGGCAATTCACTTTGGGGGTGAAAAATGTGTTAAATGTGCAGTCAAAGCTGAAGATGTACTGATTACTTGTAAATAAAAATGGTTTTTAAAGTCCGTAACTGATTTCAGACCTGCCAATATGGAAGGCCATCCCTGACATAATTATTAATAAACGCACAAAGAAATGTAATAAAGAAAAGCATAAATAAATATACAAATAAAAGTTAAAAAAACAAAATACATAATATTATTTCCTTATGTATTTTGCCCCCCACATTTTTTTTATTTCTACATTTCCACTTTTATTTATTTTCACATCTGTGTATATGTTTATGTATTTCTACATGTATTTATTTAAATGTTAATGAGGAATAGCGATCGAGGGATAAACTTTAAGGTAACAGCGACACCTAGTGGTGCCCGAAGCAGTCACAGGATAGACCCTAACATGGACTATTGCGAGAAGTTTCATGCTTTTATGAAACACAAATATCAAATATCACCTCAAATTTTGCACATATCACCTCGACTATACAAAGAAATCTGTGAAATGCTTACAGATCATTAAATGTTTATTTAACTGAAATAGAAACACTGAATTAGTGTACCCTTTAGAGCGGTTGATCTAATTATTTTAGGAGTTTACCTCGTACATGCACTTCTACAAATACACGTTAGATTTAAACACACATTTTGTCCTTAAGCTCTAGAGCAGACTCTGAACATTCAATCCAGAATGATATTTACTTCCTATCATTCATGGATTTATTATTCATGTCATTCTCGGTAATTTACCAGTAATACTGTTGGGTGCTGGATGTAGATAATTGCCGCTTGTGCCTTTATTAAATATGACTTCTTTGTCCGGTTGTAATATTTCCTATTGTGAGTAAAAGTAAACAGCTTTGTTCTGTACCGTGCACTTGGACTTAGACAACTATTAATAAACACTGACCGTATACCATAACAGGCATAATAGTGGATAATTCTGCCAGTAAACAAAATATTAAAGTTCTTTTGAAGACTGCACAGTCCTAGTCTGACCGAGATCTAGTGTGCAACAGGAAAAGCTCTTTCTGTTCATTCAATATTAAACCAGAACGTGATGTGGCTTTTACTTCGCCGGTTATTTTTAGTCTCTCAGTTATCAGGCAATAGTTAAATCAAATGCAATTTATAAAACTGTGTTATTTTTTATAAAGAATGTTAATGAATCACAGTTATGAAAAACATGTAAGACTGAAGCCAGACAAGCATTGGAGACAAGCATCTGCCGCTTCACACACGTAACACGGATAGCACATACATGCATAGCCTACAAACATACACCTTGGAGCAATCTTATCGCTTTAATGAGAATAAAATAAAAGCCAGTCATTTAATCAGTTGGTACTGACGTTAACATCAATCACAAAATGAACCCAGAAACGGTCAATAGCAAACAAACCATAAAACCAGAAAGAGAAATCAGTGTTCTTCTTTCATTTCACAATACTTATTATAATAAACCAATCACACCAGAGAAGCATTAACTAATTTAACATGAACATTAACTACTACGTGTGCTGTGTGTTTTCAGGATAAAACATCTGTGACTTGACAAAGACAACGACAAAGTCAAGCCGCAGTTCATCTGTATGATGTGATGGATGACGGCTGAGAAACGGCGTTAGAAACGGTTCAGACTTACTGTCGCTATGTAGATACGCAGCAGCCTGGAGTCCTCTTCACGCGGAACGATAACGTTCTTGTTGAGAGAATAAGCACGCAGCGCTCAAGCACTCCCACTAAAACGCTTCACGTTAGACCAATCTTACGTGAATTATTCAGTTCTTTGTGAGCCGGGGAAGAAAATGTTGATAAATCATAGATGAGGCCTTCATGTTTGCAGGATGTTTTGAAAGAATACAATCAGTGCTGGCGGGCTGGCTGAGAACAGACACATTTAATAAAAAAATATTCCCTTAAAAGTCTCTTCTGTGATCTGTCGTGTGATACGTGGCTGTTATAACTTCTCATTTTACATTAGCCTGGCCTACATTAAATTGCTGTCACCACGGTTAGATTTTTGTTTACACGACCGACTTGTTAAACCATGAGTAATCAATTTCCACTATATTTTATTTCTTGATGCTACTGGAGGGCCGGCACACTTCAAGTCGATGTTCGGTTTAGTTACTGTAATAATTTCATCTGATTTATGCTGTAGGCTAGACGCTCCTCTTTAGTCTTTGACTGTTTTTGAGCTGTTTCTATGGGATGGTGTGGACTGGATATAGTTTAGTTCGGATTGTGTTGTTATCTTACGCTGTGGGGCCCCCTGCTGGACATAAAACACATCGACATTGACTATGAACGACACTTAAAACTGTCACTGCTTATGCTTTAGTCTTGCGTATTGCATATAAATAAGCTCTTCTGTCAAGCACTTCTCTTTAGATTACTACTGAATGACTCAGTGCTTCTATGTTGTGATTCTTATCTTTGAAAACCAAACCGATTGCTAGTTACTGTGCTTGCAGGAATATCGCATTTAAACACAATAGCAATTATATAGTTAAGCAGACCTTTATTACACGATTTAATTTAAGACGGTGTATATTTATTCAGGGCCAAACACAAACTGATTGCATACTGGTAATATATGATACACAACATGAGCATTCAAACAAGTTATCTACATTAACTTCTGCGTGAGTTATTCCTATAATGTTTTTAAAAAAAAAAAAAAAAAAAAAAAAAAATATATATATATATATATATATATATATATATATATATATATATATATATATATATATATATATATATATATATATATATATATGAACTAGCACTTTAAGCGCCAGAGAAAGAGGTGTTAAGCTATAGTTTGATATTTAGAGTAATACAAATTAAAGTGCCTTTGAGGGTAAATGGTTCTCTGTTGAAACACCATTACCATGGCAACTTAAGAGCCAAAAGAGAGACCACCATAAAAGTCAGGCGGTGGGAAAGGCCAGCTTTAGCCAGAACTTTTTTATGCGTCTTTAAGGAATGACCAGCAGGGGGCGTTCCAGCAGAGGACACGTTTATAAAGAACATTTTGACAAAAAGTGTTGAGCTTTAGAGCTTTAATGTGTAAAGAAGATGGTACATAATGTGATATTTTTGTTCTGTCCAATCTTTTGCAGTTATCTGGGTGATTCTGGGATTCTTTATTTCTGTTTGTATCGCTATGCTTTATTTGCATGCTCTCTTTCTCTCTCTCTCTCTCTCTCTCTCTCTCTCTCTCTCTCTCTCTCTCTCTCTCTCACACACACACACACACACACACACACACACAACTAAACACTAGGTGTGGTTCAACTCAACTGTGGTTAAAAAAACCTACCTTTGTCAAAAACCTACCATGCTAAAGAAATAAGCACTCCATACACGCACACACACACACACACACACACACACACACACACACACACACACACACACACACACACACACACACACACACACACACACACACACACACACACAATTATTACTATTATTATCAGCAAATAGAAATATTCTTCATACATTTTCACATGTATTTTTATTGATTAGCTTATATTGATTGTAATTCTACAATCACAGAGGACAGGGCTCAGAAATAACATTCAAAATAGAAAATTCAAGCAATATCAATAAAAGGTACAACACATTGACATATATGCCCAGCTGTCTGACTGGACAAATGCACATATGGTTTAATTTCAAAGTTATAGCTTAAAACGATTTTGCTCCAAATTTTGCTAGTTTATTTATTTATTTATTTATCATTATTTAGGTTAAACTACAGCTGGAACAAGGATTCCGTTGTGACAGACTAGACCACGTTGCCATGGATGCATTCTAAAGCATGTTAACCAATCAGTGCTAAATACACAGATACAGAATGTCAATACATATACCCTTCTAAGAAAAAAAAGGCATTGTACATTGTAACTGAGGTACACCTGCAGAACTTTGTGAAAAGCCAATGATTCACTTGATGAGTGAGCCATCAGAATGTAAGAACCAGAGGTGGCAAATATGATTCTAGAGGTAGAAATAAGGATTTTGCGTTGTAGTGTGACATCAGTATTGATTTCAACTGCTGACAACAGTCTATCATTGTTTACATATTCATACTTTTTAGCATTTGTTTCTGTGATTAATATTTTTTCATTTTAACTCATTCATTTTAAGTGTATCATTTACACACTCCCTCACCAGCGTGGCGAGTGCTTGAGAAGGAGTATACCCACACGTAGAAAGGTAAAAGCATGTAAAAAGCCTTCCTGTGCACCGAATACTTCATATTGCACATCTTTTACCACTGTATTAATCACCACTAAATTATTCTTAACCAGTAACACTTTACAATGTAGTTCAGTTTAATGCATTTTGTTACCTTCGTTTTAAATAATTATTGCAATAGGCATCTAAAACTAACAATGAACATCAACAATGAATTTTTATAGCGTGTATCAATCACCTTTTTTATATATTTATATAGCGCTTTTTGTGTCAAAGCACTGAATAGTATTAAATTCGGAGAATAATGTCAGTAATGTATAATGACAAGATTAAACACTCATTTTTAGCTCAAGGCATTTCATTATTGAATGCAAAGACGTCGTTGTCTAACTCAATTCAGTTTCAATCTACATGTTAATTAATATACTAATGTTCATTGTTAATTCACGTTTATTCATAATACATTAATGTTAATTAGATTATTTTACGTGAACTATTGAATTAATGTTTAGAACCTTATTGTAAAGTGTTGCCACTTATTCTAACACTGATTTGTTAGTTTTGATCAACACATACTTTCGTCGACTACCTGTCAACTTCGTTACAAGCAGATACTGTGAGAATATTCGATGCATACAGTGTATGTGCTTTCTCAAAAGTCTGAGCCTTTCCTCTAGCACCAGGTTTTGCCACTCCCGGTTAACAGTATGGCTTCAAAAAGAAAGAACTAGCAGTATATTCACAGAAAAGTCACAAATACAGTGTCATCAGCAGCAAGACAGTGTACAGCAGCATGTACCCTGCATAAAAGGCAAATTGAAAACAAGCAACTCTGCAGCAAAGATTCTGAACACATCCAAAAACATCACTGGAGAGGCATCTTCGAACTACTAGCTGTAGTATTCATTGCATCGGCTACACTAAGGTGTATTTGGATAACATTCATAAACATATTCATCAAACAGTCTTCAGCTTGATTTGTCATGCACATGTGAAATGTGGATGAATCTTTGAGTGTTCATGAAGCTGTTTTAATGGAAACCCTAGGAAACAGTACTACATTTACATTTACTACACATTATATAAAATAACAAAGCAAGCATATGTATATATGACAAATTGTCTTCTATTTTATTTGTTCTCAGCAATTCGTAAGAACAGCTCACATGATCTTTGTAGAATTAATATAGATTATAAAATATAGGGTTAATCTAACACTAATTACAATTTGTGATTGATGTGTTTTCTGTGACAGGTGATGATGATGTGTCAACTATATTTAAAAAAGGCCATCAAAACCATCCTTGTGTGGATGTGGAAGTGCTACTAAATGTGCTGTCAAATGGTGACAGTAGCTCATTTTATTCTCGAAGCTCTTACTGAGCATCCAGCGACAACAACTTCAGCTACATTTTAAAGGCTGTAGATACATTCAGAACGATTTAAGAGGCTTTCGTGCCCCTTTAGTCATTTCAGTATATGCAGAAAAAGTTCAGAGCCACAGTGTATGTCCACTCTACTTCCATGTGGGTTTGTTGGTCCTGCTCGAGATGGAGTCTCTAATTTGTGTGGATCTCTCAGAGAAACTGCTACTTTTAAGAGAGTGCTCTCGTCCAGACTGCAGGGGGGGTGTGTCACTGCTTCGACTAGAAGCCCTTACACTCTGGACCCTCCTAATAGACCCCCCTAGTTTATCCTCGCTCCTTGGCAAAGGTCCGCTACTGACAGATTCCGTTCTACCACCAGGCAGCCTCTGAGAGCTAGCCCTGGCTAGGCTCTTTGACGGTGTTCCTGTTACAGCTGGTAAGGGCATGTCTTTTTTAGATCTGGAAGAGGATGCCACAGTGTTGCGAGCAAAGCTAGGCAAAGGCGAAGAACTTTTCTGGGTGTTGCTGGGACTGTCAGGTGTACATACCTCTGCGGTTCCTTGGGCCTGAGCTTGGGCCAAGGCACGCATTGTAGAACGACACATCTTTTCCTCTGGTGCTGGTTTTGAAATGTTACGAACAGGTTTAGGGTTGGTTTTCTTGATAGAGGGTCTGTGTTGAGTCGAGTCCCTTGCCCACCGAGAGCTGCTCGGTGTCGCTGCTCGTTGTGCCCTGGGATCTTCTGGAGGGAGGCTTGAATGGCGCGCAGGTCTACCTTGCCTCTCGCCTCTCCTGGCTGGCATGCTTTGGTCACGAAGTGGACGCCTGGCTTCAATGTTCTCATGTCCAGAAGGTTTTTCGACTTTCCTCATACTGCTACTAGAGCGATTCTGCCTTGTAATGGGTACCACCTTGCGCATGTTCTGAGTCTCAGTTGCTGTGAGGTTTCTTGTGGGACGGCTGGCATGAGCAATTACTTTGGATGTTGTCTTGGTTTTGACAAGTGTTTTGGGGCTACCGGTCTGGACTGCTTTCTCGCCAACTCTTCGCCCTTCAGCTGTGTCACAGCTATCTGTCTCTGCCTCTTCAGTAGTTACAGATGGGCTGACTGATTCTGGACATACTTGATCGACCCTTCCGGCAAGTGGTTCATCACTTGACGTCGACACAAAGTGACAGTCAGTGGACTCAAAATTAGAGGAAAGGGAATTGGTGTCCTGAATAACTCTTGAAAAGTTGGCATCCTGTGACTTTGGGTTAAGTTCAGATCTTTCTTTTATGATAGGAGAGCTCTCAATCTCAGAACAGTCCAACACAATGGAACAATCGGTTTCGGTGCAGTCCATGACATACAACACAGGTTTTTTACTGGACGCAGAGGGATCCAGGGGCAGTGGGGTGTCACAAGTTGTTGAGGAAAAGGTACTTGTGTCAGCTTCCTCCCTCTGTGATGAGATTCTTTTATCACTCCATACTTTTTCTGGTTCCTCAGAACTCCTGCTAGATGGGGGTGTGTCAAGGACAAATGCTTTAGGAGAGTCTTCTTCCCTTTCCAGATCTGTTACAAACACTTCATGCTGGTTGTCCACAGACACATGACTGTTATTATTGATCTGGCTGGTTATCTCAAAGGGTTGAAGGCCAGTAACTAGTTTGTGTTTCTCCACAGAAACACTCATGTGTCCAACACTTTGACCAGACGTCCCATGAAAGACATGCTTTGCGTTACTTAATTGAGGCGTAACTCCACCTTCAGAGAGAGAAGTGTAATTATTATTATTGTAGGGATCATTGTTCATGTTGTAGCCGAAACTTGAGTATCTAGCCAAAGGACTGATGGGTTCAGTCTCAGCCCTTGGTGAAGTTGCCACCTTCTCTTGGTAAACATGACTTTGTGGACCCAGCTCCCTATTATCATCCTGTAAGACAAGCCATGGCATGGTCTTTCGCTGATGGTTCCTGCTTGAACGTGGCAGGCTGCTGAATTTTGTATAGTCACTTGCTGCAGACCCAGATATCAGCTCTGTGTGATGGTAACGACGGGCACTAGCTGAGCGCCCCAAAGGACTGTGGGGACTGTGGGGGCTTTGAGGTCTCGATTGAAGCAAGAAGTCCAGGAGGCCTTCTTTGGTAAGGACATCAACATCATTTTCGCTGCTGCTACGACCAAAACCACCTGACTCAATACTGGCTGAACCCCAAGCACACCGTCTCTCCTCCAGTTCCCGTAAGCGACGCTGTCTAGCTTCCTCCTTCAGTTCCCTGTCCCGGTTGTCCTGCAGAAGAGTGGATAAGAGATCACTATTTTTATAATTACCAAGATTACTCAATCTACCTAAGAGTGCTTCTTTATAGCCGCTAAATAATGCCATAAATACCAGTGATTTGACAAGCACAAATCTCAGTAAATCACATTGTGTAATTCATTCAAATACTCTCCTAAATTTACAGATCAAAAGGAAAACTGCATATTCACTAAGTTGATTGGCAAAAATAGCTGTGTCCACACCCTTCAGTGCTAATTTCACAATTTGTGTCTTTAGTAAAACCTGACAGTAGTTTGCACTGGCGCAAGCTGATGGCCCTTTATGTCGCAACAAATAAGTTCTTCATTATTCTAGGATTTATTTTTCATGTGCTTTTTAACTTTTGCATGTTAGTCATGTGACGTTTACCTTTACAGCTTTTTTGAACTTTAGGCAGAAATCTTGGAAAATCCTAAAGCACTCATCCAGTTTGAAGGTGTCTTTGTCTTCACAGAAGAAGTCAATGAGGGCATTACCCTCTTTGCGCAAGTCCAGCCTGCGATGTTTAAGGTCCTGCAGGGCCTGTGTTGAGCTCTAACAAATAAAAAGAAAGTCATTCTTATTGGCAAAAGTTAACTAATCCTTTATAGCTAATCAAATGAAAATATATAGGTTATATAAATAAAATGAAATAAAAATAGCAAAATCGCTATGGAATTCTAATTGATTCATTTACCTGCAAAAATGGATCTAGCTGCTTTTGCAGCTCAACGTCATCTTGAATCTTCTGTTCCAAAGAACGCGTTTTGACATAGAGAGAGGAAAACTCTCCTTCTATATTTTCTACTGAAATTCTACAATAATAAAAATATAAGCAAGTAATAGTTAATACAGTATTGAAAAACTCCACAATATGCATCAGAAAAACTAACACTGTTGTTACCTGGCTGCACTTTGAACATGCGTTAGCTTCTCTGGGAATTTCAAAAGGGCTTCATCCTTTTTCTGTGCTTCCTTTGTGATAAATTTAAAGAAAAATCCAATTAAAAGCAGTTCATTTAAAGGTTATTAATTTCTTTTTCTTAAAACATTTTCAAAAATGTATCATTAAATCTGAAGAAAACTACAGTGTATCTAGTTCTGTCCCACTTACTAGTGCCACAAAATGAAGCAGGTTCATGCCAGGCTTGTTGGCCTTCGTGTCAGCCAGAGAGAGAAGTGAAGACAGTTTGAAGCCCACAGCATTGCCAGCATAGCCACCCTATGAACACACAGAGAACATCAGTCAATGTCAGGTCAGTGCTGCAAAAGGCATCAACCCGCTCTGATTTAAAATCATCTGGGAATGTTTTGGAGAAGTAGTGAAAAGAGAATTGAGGGAAATGTCTACAAAAAGGGGGAAGATGAGGGGTAAAGTGTAAGGAACTCTGGAAAGACAAATAGAAAAAAAGACTTACTGCATTCATGATATTTCCTGCTTGGAGAACCAAATGTAGAATTGCATGGAGCTCTTCACAAGTCATTAGTTCTGTGGAATAATCAATAGAAACTGAATAATTACAGGCCATTTGTTAAATTACACAACACTCTAAATGCTATTACTATCCTTCCTACAGTCCACAGACTATGACATTTAAAGGAACTTTGAGCACTTGAAGCCACGTTTAAATTAGAAAAATAGTGCTGACAGCATGATCTACTGTGTAGATCAAAATAGACTGCTTGGATTAGTTAATGCAAGATTAATACAACTTAATTTGAGTTTTGCTAAAGGCTCCCAGCATTAATGTAATGATTAATGGAGTGCCAAATCTTTACGTTTCGGTAGTGTTGAAGCATTGAAAGGTCATAAGCCGTTGGTTTCTGAGGCTAATATGGGCACAGCTGAGTGACAGAAAATGACTCAGCAAAATTCACTCCACAAAAACTGAATGCTGCTAAAAGTTCACTGTTTATTAGTCCATACCTGACAGCAGAACATTTAAAAGTAGCGGAATAATGTATCAAATTACAGGGGATGGTGAGTTTATGTACAAGACAGCGAGCATGAGATGATTAGTTTTTTCCCCACTATGTTGCACAGAACGTAAAAGACATGATTGTCAAAATGTTTTGCCTGTTAATATGAAAAATGATGACTTAAAATTCTCAAAAATATGATACAGATGTATGTTCTTACCGTCAGTAGCCTGCCGCACAATGTTAATCTCACGACTCATGACTGCACAGGATGGCAGGAACTCCTCCTGAAGCACCATGGCCTCAATGCGCACATCAAAGCTTTAAAAGTAAACAAACTATATTGATTGACTTGCCTTTTGTGTATTATGAAATCTTAGATTTGTATGTCATCTATGAGAGCTCTTACCGTGGCACTTGAGTCAGCAGGAACATGAAGGAATCAACCAGTGTCAGCTTACTTGGGTCTCCTTTGAATTCCTGCAATCTCTTCACCTAGTGAATTAATGTGATTTAAATATGTGTGATTTAAATCCGAAGAGGTTTTAACCTAGAGTCATCTGACACTCAATGTTAATGAAACTAGTACACATATTATACATTGAATTTTTTTGCAATTTATAAATTAGCATCTGTATTGGCCAAACATTTTCTTTCAGTGTCCTTGTTACATGTTACATGAACTTTTGCTACATGTACTATTATAATAACATGCAGCATAATAAATTCTGAATAATTACATACAGCTAATGCTAAACCAAACTCTTATCCTAACTCTAACCCTATAGCAAGTACATGTAGTTAATTAATATTACTAATTACTTATATGGATAAATACAATCTAACGAGGACACTTGTTAGAAAAAAGTGTAACAACCAGATATTTAAAGCATCTCTAATTGAAAAAAAAAAAAATAGAATTGAATTTAAACAATTTACTAATAAAATATACTACAACTACTAAAATGTAAAGAGATAAAAAAAATTTGCTAAATGTAAAAATTAAAAAAATTACCCAACAAAAGTACTAAAACATACACTACATTTAAAAAGGGTTTGAGAGATTTAATAATTGTGTTTATAATACAAACTGTATTTCATTTATTCCTGTATACATTTATTTATGACGAGGCAGACTTTAATAGCAGGTGCCATGCAAACCTATACACAAATATGGCATGGGTTCAAAATTCTCACCTCCTCTGCTTCAGGTAGAAGTTTAAGAAGTTCTTTCAGTGGTTCAGCTCCATATTGCTTACTGTTGCCCAGACTAATGTCTTCTACTATTGCATGATTGGACCTGAAAGAGAAGATACATACAAAGTATAAACCAGACAATCATTTTTTGACCTTGCCTGATCCATGTAACCAGCCATTTCTGACAGTACATGAGCATACAAGGATGAGCATACAAGGATGTATGTTATGTACTTATATAATGCAGGTATTTTGGGTTCCACTATATATATATTCGGGGGCTTTAATCTCTATACACTTATATTAAGCTTAAGGTAAATCTCCACAATGAACAATATGCAAGTCTGTATTTTTAATGTATATATTAATAGCAAAAATCAATTAATTGGCCTATAGATCTTAAAGAATAATCAAACTACTTAGTAGTTACTGCACAAATGCTCTTTACCAAACAGACATGTGTAATATTCAATATAAAAAAATCATTGATCACTATCTAGTGATGAAAAAAAAGACTATTTAACCTCAGAATTGTTGAGACTAAATAAATCTCATAAATGATGATGTTCAGATAAAAAAGATTAATAAGTCCATAACCACTGTTGTGTTGAGATGATATTTCATGACGTCTTATATTCAAGGGGAAATGATCTGACACTGCATTTTACTACAAATATCCTAAAAAAAGGGAAATTCTGTCATCATTTACTCACCCTCAATTTGTTCCAATCCTGTACAAAATAAAAAAGATATTTTGAATAATGCTGGTAACCAAAGAGTTGACAGGAAAAACATTTTAAAAACAATGTATGTTAAAGGGGAGCTATATGGTTACCAGCATCTTCAACTGCATGAGGGTTGGAATGACATTAGGGTGAATAATTGATGACAGAATTTTCACTTTTGGTAGGATATGTAGAGTAAAACACATGGGAACAGATTTTAAAACACACATACATACATACATGCTAACACAATGAATTTTAATGATTCAGCTATTGATTTATTGATTGCCAAAAGTGATCCCATCTTCGGTTTATTCGATTATTTCTCTTAATGAAACACTAAATGACTATGTAGCTAAAAAAAAGGACACGTTCAAATACAAATAATAAGTCAAAAAGGTGAGAAAATGTTGCACAAACATGAAGTGCATTGATGTTTTTTCAATGCATTTGTAATTTGTAATAAGGACTACTTGCAGCATCGTCTCCTGCATGAGTGACTCAGCAAAGTGAATGTGACTCAGTATTTGATAAGCTCAACTACACATGACAAACGCACAGAATACACACAAACACTGAAGACAAAAATAAATATGATATAACTAAGTGATCACAGAAGAAAGTATTGTCTTTTGGCATAATCGTTTAAAGTCATGCAGCCTTGTATGCTGAAATACCAGTTCAAAAATAAACAAAAATCCTGTTTACACAGGACACATCCACCTTTGTTCGCCAATGTTACATTGCAACAGGTCTGACGTAAAATCTCTTGTTTTATGCTTTTTTTTAATTTAAATTGTCTACTGAGCACCGACACACATGCATCGGGTCTGTACCTAGTACCTGTCACAGTGAATGTATATGGCATCCTCATGTGAACTTCCAAGTATCAATCAGAACCTGAAAGCTATTGATCTTTACACAAGAGCATCGGATTTCCCTTGACCCCCAGATCCTATTTCTGTGCTGGAGCACCTGCACACAGCACGATGACACTGAGAAACTTACTTCTTGAACTGTTTGAGGAAAATTCCAATGTTCATTCCTCTCTTGGAGTCTAAGATGCTGATCTGGGAAAACAGTGAAATAGAGATGGTAATTAAAAATGGATGGAAAGATACACAAAGGACAGACTGTGTGTTCGGACAGAGACGTAATTCCATTCAAATTTTTGGCCTTCAGGATTTTGTGGCTTGTTGATTTGAATTCAGCTTCCAAAAAAGTAAAACTGGTATCTCTGATGTTGAAAGATTACTACAGGCAAAAGAAAAGTGAGGTATACCTTATTTTACAGTGTGCTTTACATAGCAACAACAGTCTAGGCTATATTATTCACTTTGAACATGAGATGAAGTGATCCTTTTCTCTTTATTACATGCTGAGTCATTAATAAATTCGTCATGATAAAAAAAACACAATGCTGTTGCTGTATGTTAGCAACAATAACATTAGCTTGTTTGGTTTATTACCAATATAACCAACTGATTATCAATATTGAAGATTCACTGGCTCTCACGTGTCAAGCAAGCATGTTTGTGCTATGTTTATTTCTAGATTATATTGTTTCATCATATAAAATATTTGCGTTTCTTCAGAAGTCTTGAATTACTTGAATGCACTGATTACAACTTTTTCAAGCATCCGAGTTTTAGAGCAATGGATCTTCCATGTATGGGCAGAAATCTCTCAAGTTTCCTTAAAACCATCTTCACGTGTGTTTCCAAAATGAAAGAAAATCTCATGGATTTGAAACAACACGAAGGTGAGTAACTGATGACAGAATTGTCAGTTTTGGGTGAGCTGTCCATTTAAAGAACACAATGCTATACTTGTTTATACTCATTAAGGTCAGCACCAGGAAACCCTTAGTAGCAGTGACTTTGAGCCAATGAGATTGCCATTTTAGTGGCAATTAAACAGACACACAATCTGTTACTCTCTCTCTCTCTAGCGCACACATTTACATGACCCATGTGTGTGTGATACGTGTAATTTGTGACGCTTCACAAACTCAAAGGAGTAGCTGGGTGGTGTCTGAAATTACAAACGAGACCACATTCATGGTCCATGCCACCTCAGACAAACAATACATAGCTTCATTAGACCTGCGCAGGTACATATGCTGCCTTCGTGGATAATTACAAAGCTACTCAGAGCAGCAGCAACCACACAAAACAACATAAAAACACAGCTGGTCGCTTAGACACAAAACGACCAGCTCACGGGAGCATATGTTTTGGATAATAGCAACATGTTTGCTTTATGTAGAGGTGGAAAACTGAGTTACACACACCTAATAATCTTATACGCTAGTGAAAAAGATGCTTTGTACATGACAAAACATGCTATCGTATGTGATAGGTACATGCATTGAACATTATAGGCAACTGTAATATATATATACATTTTGTTTTGTTTGCACAGACACCAAAACATGTTTATTAGAACATATTTAACAACTTATAAAGACTAAGTATTTCCTTTACAGTATCGGCAGCTTTATACATTAAATGAAATCAATATAAAATTATCTTTTACAGTACCTCTGGGACAAGAATTGTTAAATTATGTTCTCATTGTTTTTTTTTTGTGCACATAAGTATTCTCATAGCTTCATAAAAATTTATAAAATTAATAACCACGTCACAATTTTATTGATGTCTTTATTAAATGTCTGGACCTCAGAGAACTCTCAGAATATCTTCAACTTTGTTTTGTGTTCCAATGATGAACGGATGTCTCATGGGTCAGGATGACATGATAGTGGTAATTAATAACAGAATTTTCATTTTTGTGTGAACTAACCCTTTAAGTACAAATACTAACAATAACTAATAATAATAGTAATAACATAAAAATCTCACAATTTTGTAATCATTCGACATCATTAGATAATTGGGGATACGATTTTTATCTGCCATTGTAATCCACTTTATACGATCTGTTATTTGATTGCCTAAATGCATTTTTATATCTAATATTCAATATCGCCATATAAGCAATAATTGATTATTTTATTGATTAATATGATATGTATTGATCTGTATTGACTTCTGTTTTCAAACTGGTGCATCCTTATCTTGGGAAAAATCTTGGGAAATCCTAACACAAGTTGTGCTATTCAGTGATTTTTAAAAATCAATTCAACTAAAACAGGCAATTTGGGAGCCTGCTGGGAGTGCAAAAAAAGCTGCCTACCTTGTAGAGACAAAATAAAGCATTAACACAAGCATTAAATGCAGAAATATTGACTCACCTCATCCTTGCTCTCTTTAAATGAACCTCTGGACCTTCCAGCACGAGGATGTCCGCTGCTTGTCTGGGTTCGAACCTCTTCTTGCTGGCCGAAGAGCTCCTCTACTGTCCTCACGTCAATTTGATACTGCTGCTGTCTCACCGCTAGAGTCCAAATATTCGGTTTGCCCCGAACCTTCTCCTCAGGAATGGTTTTCCAGAAGAAGCTCCGTACCCGTCGTTTCTTGCGTGAAGCATGAGGATGGCCTGGTGCCTGAGGTGGTGGTGGAGGAGGTGGAGGCGGTGGTGGAGGTGCTGCTGGAGGGCAGGAAGTGCCGTCGTGTCCGAGACTAGGGTCATTTGAGGAGGTCGTGGAGGGGTCAAAGAGCAGCGGATTTACTACTGGTGTGGTATGGTCGCTTGCCGACTCCTCCGCAGTAGCCACACTTGCCATGACAAGCATTACATTAGCAATGACACCAGTCCTGGAGGGCCAGGCTGTAAGAGGAAGTGTTGCCCTGCTTCCCACAACACCTAACAAACTGGGACAGCCTCTTTGCTTGATTCTAGGTGGTGTCTGTTGAAGTCCCAAAGGTCTTTCTCACTCATAGTCGATTATACAACTGACAGCTGGGTAAATAATGAGTCTTTCCTCTAGCAGAATATGTGTCGAGATCATTCTTAAACAGAATTTAGAGCATGGAATCGAGAATGGAATGTTTTCACCAAACTTTCAACTGCGTCATGGCTCTAACAATAACGAGAGGTGATGGACGAAGTTGTTTAGCAATCCCTTTGGGCCGATGTCTTGACATTCTCACATATTTCGTCTTCACTTCTTCAGCCTAGTCTCATAATGCAGAGCTGTTGCTTCCAAGATTTTGCCCACTGCTGTGTGGTCAGAGGTTAAACCCTTGGAACTGCAAGAAGGACAAAAGACACACACACATACAAAATCAAAATTACTGGGGTTCAGTCAGGCGAAGGAACTTGGAAGCTAAAAACAGAGGAAATGAGAAAGTAACAGACAACAAAAGAGATGTGGCTGTACACTTAAGGAAAGGCCCCAGTAGGAAAACGCCAAATGCCATTGTTCATTGGGGCCAGCCTGCTATGTGCAAAAATGATCTTGACAGATGAATCAAATCTTCACTAATGAAATCTCACACAGGGAACTTTCAAGGGATTTGTACATGTCATGGCAAAAAATAAAAAAAAATTGGCAACTTACCACTAATTACCTTTACATAACATACTGCAGTTACATAACATGTACTTATTCATTCAGTTAAAAAGTACTAATATTTATTAATATTATGATTTTTTTTTTGTGAAGAGTCAACTAAATGGTGTAAATATAGTCAATTATATGAAGTGTGATACACAGTAAATAAATCAATAAATCCACTGCTCCGCTGTAATATTATAATAAGATCCATTTTCTATATCACACTGTTTTCACAAGCTTGCAGAGAAAAGCCTTATCAAAACTTTTTCACATTTTTTGTGATAATAAATGCTCCGAGGAACCTATTATAGAACTTAAACACAGGATTTAGATACGTCACCTTTAAAGATAAAGTAAGGGAAAGAATTATCGTGTAGAGCTAAAACAGCTATAGATTCTATCGACACTGTTAGAATAGCATGATTTTCTGCTCTTTTCACAACTTATTGCAAATAGCTGCAATTGTCAGGATTTTGGTATTGTAGTACGATATAAAACAGCATGCAATAAAAACTTATTGAGTGTAAATTTTGATTTTAATTTTAATTCAAATGATTAAAAGATGCAATAAAGTCCTCCCTACACCTGCCCTAACCCTACCTGATATTCCTTTTTGATTTCTTTCATTTTTATTGAAAATAAATCCTTTTTCCAAGTAATTTGAAATTTAAAAAGAGAGAAAAAAAGCTCAAAAGGCAGATTCGAACCCGGGTCAATCGTCATAAAAAAGGCTTGACTGGCCCAATCACACATTGGTGGGTGGAGTTAGTGTAAATAGCATATCAATACATAATGCTGCTTTTCACTATTTGCATAATAGCATATATAGCTTAGAAAACATGCTATTTTTAGTGTAAAAACCTGTAGCAAAAACCCCCCCAAAAAACATGATCATGTTGATCCACGTCGATAGATGGCAGTGCAGCTAACACCATTATGGAATTGGTATTTAAAATATGTAAAAAACAGAAATGCAAATGTCAGCTAAAATACAACTGAATGCCCCTTTTAATATTTAAGGTAGAGTGTGTCGTGATGAACACTAAATAACAATGTTGCTCAATGATTAAAAAACTGTTTTTGTTTATTTGTGGATTCAGTTCTGGTAACTCAGTGCACATTACTATAAATTGATTAAATATTTCATAACGTTTAGCCATTTAATGCAGAATTACATAATTAGAATAGTTTTCCTACTGGTGATTCACTCGTGTCACATCTGTTATTTGAATATGCAAAGCAGCCGACATCAAACAGCCTTCAAAGTACAGTGAGGTTGTCAAGGAGACCAGCCAACAACCAATCCGTTAAAAAGCAGCTTTTTCGCATAAAAACTGGCAAAGATATACAACCAAAGCTGTAAAAAAAAAAATGAATTGCTCTATTTCTAATATTTCAATATATATAATGCACAAGAGGCTTGTGAGCAGCTCGCATTGGCCAGTATGTCTCAGGTCATGCAGGTGTCTTTGTATCTCAGACACGGAGAGAGCAGAGACTGCAGTAAATGGCACTGGGCTTCATCTTATGTACTACTGTCAGGAATGACACACTGCCGTCTGCTGGGAGAGGCCACAGGAAAAACGCCACAGCGCTTTTGGATCCGATTCTGTTACGTAACGTGTATTTCACAGAGCGGCCGAGGGTCATAAAAGTCTAATTTCAGGGAAAAAGCAAAAGTGGCATTGCTACTTGTGAGGTGTCTTTAATGCAGTGTAGACACAAAGGTTCAAAGATGTTAGTACAACATGCTACTTTTTACTGACAGAGCTGACTGGGGTGAAAGGATGCTCTGGAAACAGATAATACAAGACGCCGAGCGCTGTAAACCAGAGCTCATCATACCGCAACAGGGTCTCATTCGATCCTCCAGGTTTTTACTTATTAAAAGACGATTGACGTCACAGGAAGACTCTGTTTCCGTGCAGGTTCAGCTGAGTTAGGCACAAGCTACTATGTATAATTTATTCATATGTTAAAGTAGGTGTGTTTTTCCTTTAAAGTCTGTTTCTTCATAAGGGTTATGCTGTATGATGATGTTTTTTTTTTTTTTTTTTAAGAATAATAGCATAGAAATATATACTATATATACTGCGTGAGCGTTCAGATCCAAAACGTACATGCTCTGTGTTGGCTAGAAAAGAGAGTATAGGGTTAACACTCTGTAACACATTCTATCTCACCTCAGTGGTGTCTTTGCTGCAATGTCAGCGACAGTCTACAGCAACACACCAAAATACACAGCACCAAACCCCTTCACGATTATAACCAAAATGACCTTTACAAGCGTTACAGAATGCTGAAAACCCATTCGAGGGAATATTAAAGCAACATTATAATATTAGGATCAGACGCTATAATAACTTGATTAAACACAAACACTTTCAAATCCAGCGGATTTCAGAGCACTAGACATTCAACTGGCCACTTGTGAGAGAGACAAATATATGGATCTTCACTCCAAACTGTTCATCTTGAACATAAATAGATATAATTTTTGTTCATCAGTTGAAACTCCAACCGAAATGTTAATGAATCAGAAAGTACCCAAATCCAAACAAACAAAACTAACACTAAATTCAATGGTCTTCTAAAGAGACACGACTATCTTATACAAATTTAATCTCAGCTTTAATTAATATACACACATTGATCAATGTAAATACATAGAGCCTATTAAACATGCTTACTTGATGCGTGACAGTAGATCACCGGAGAGAATACATCTTTTTTAGATTGTTAAAACAACGAAGCGTGTTTCCATGTAGAATTATTTTAAAATACATTAAATAATGCAGAGGGCTATGGTGCATTTACATGATGTAGATAGCAGAATACTTGCGTTTACCATAAAAACAGAGGCTGTGTTTCCACCTAAGCCTCTTTCTAATTCAGAACTGGGAGCTGGACTAAAATCTACCGAGTCACAAATCTGATTGCTACAGACATTTTTAAGTATAGTTGATGGATTGAGCATATTTGGAAAGAATGGGACAGCATTAATAAACACTGGTACGCTGTACCCAGACCATTAGACATCTGTTCACATGCTTGGCTGCCTAGCAAATTAATCCTCCTTAGGTGAAAATCCCCTAAAATGTCTCATTGTTTGTTTGTTAGTGATTAGCCCTTCTGTTTAGAAAAGATGTCAGCACAAAATTATCTAATAAAGTAGATGGCGTGTAGGTCAAACGCTTAAATTTTGTCTTAAAAAACTAATTTCCCCCCAGGAAAAATACTATTTCTGAGACATTCAACAATAAGCCATTTCTATCTAACGTTGTTGATTTAAATAGATTTTACTATATGCAATATTTTTACTTTACGTCTTTTTTTGTTTTTGTTTAACTGAAGTAAACAACAGTGTAAAACTGAAAGATAATCTGCCAGTGATTCTTCAGAAGACCCTCAAGAAGCAGAAGAGGGCACAAAAATGTATTCCTTTTCAACTAACATAACAGTAGACTTGCTTGCCCTTGGGTCCGTCTATGCACAAACACACACATAAAGAAACTTTTTCTCACACAAGTGTACATCTTCTACCCTACCACAACTCTTGAGACAAAGTCTTGCCCTGTTACCCGATTCAATTGATACTGCGCTTTGAAACGCTCTGCTTGTAGATTGATTTCCAGTACGTCTGGTAAATGAGGCCCTAGGCAATAACCCACACACTAGATATCTAATACCTTCAGTGGAATATTTGGGTGCGAGCACCGAGACAAAGGACCTTTGAGGAAACACGGAGATTAAGAAATACTTAATCAGATTCGAGCATTAATGTCTTAATGGTGCTTGTGCTTTGGATTCAGCATTTGGTGCAAGTGTCTCTGTAAGCCAGCCTCATATCAAAGTCCAAACACCCACAGGGTCTTTAGAAGCTTAAGCTGCTTTCATAATCGAAGGAAAGGCTAAATGATCTAAAAGAACAGTGATAGAAGCCGCTGGTTTTGTTTGAGACCCAGACATGCATTGCCCGCAGTATGACATCATCTGCTGTATGCAAATCATGAGGCTGTTTCTGTATCAAACATTCATTTATTGCCAAGTGTGATGTTTTTTGACGATGATGGTTAAAAGCTGCAAATGGTTTAAAAAGGCTAATTAAAGGGGAATCATCATCTGTTGCAGGCATAACGTGATCAGCAGGTGCTGGCTCTCTGAGAAAGCGTGAGAGTCTTGTGTTGGGCTGCAGTTTTCTATGCTAGGGAAAGGCTGACCGTCTAAATTTTGTTCAGGAAATATTACAGTGCATGCGGCCTTTTATCATCTGCAGTGCTAGCCGTCGCATTCTATGTGGAAGCACAGTTTGCTTCAAGTTCTCTTTAATTTCCTGCATACTTATACATACTATCTTACGGTCATTATAACCTAAACTGTAGTCTGTATGTTGTGTGTGTGTAAAACACCGGTGAGGTCATCAAAGTACTCAGTCACTAACTGAGACCACAATTACCTAGTACTCTAAAAACAGAAATGACTACAAATGGATTACTATTGTTGTAAACGCTGATAAAAAGTAATGTTATATGTTATACTGTAAAACCAGCAGACATAGTTGAGTTTTGTTGAAATAAAAATGTTGGAATCATTTGAAAGAGAATAAGTTTAACGTATTTTTCTAGGAAAATTGTTTCAAAATATGGCTTTCATGCACTATATAGCCACTTAAATGTCTAGATATTATTGTTAATTAAAAAATATATGTATTGCAACAAACGCCAAAATTATTATTATAATTATTATCTATAATATATTATTTATATATATATATATATATATATATATATATATATATATATATATATATATATATATATATATTTATAAATTTTCATTTTTGGGTGAACTTTTCCTTTAACATGAAATATAACAATATTTTATATTTGCATTATATATTTAGATTGTATATTTGTATCAGCATTTCTGTTACATAAAAACAGCTAGTCAAAAATATCTTTACTTCTGTGCCCTGACATGACTCTCTCTCATGAGGACACTACAGAACTTCTTTTATCTGTGAGGTGCTGGTCTGTTTGTGCACATGCTGGTTTGGCTGCATCAAAGTGTTCTGCATGAACAAAAGCTACGGACATGTTTACTCATCCTGCTTTCATTCACAATGCGGAAAAGATCTTAGAAAAAGTAATGTTTAACGTAACGTGTTTTAACAGGTTTTTTTTTATAGCACAATGAGCGGCTATAATGAATCTTCTGCTTATCAAATTGATCCACAGCTGGGGGGCAGGGTGAGGCTTGACCCAAATACAGAGTGTGAGGATGGTATTATAGCGAAAAGATAAGACACAAAGATGTAAAGATATAAAGATCAAACACATCTGGACACACGTTCAAAAAGACATCATGAGAACACAAGTGAACCTAAAGCACTAAATCAGGGCATCCAGTCAACTGTGTAATAATGTTGCAATTTATAAACGTATGCATGTAAAGACGGGTGTTTTAACTGAAGCAGTGTTGCTCGGAGTTGAAGTGAGAAAGCTTGCTTCTCAAAGCTTAGTGATCTCTATTGATAGCGAAGGGCCATGAGAAGGTAAATAAAGCAGCGACAAAGACGGCCGAACGCAACAACACAGTAATCAAACAGAACTCAGGGAAATCTTCAAGGATTCTTTAGAACACTTTCTAAATTCTAAAGCTCAAAGGAACCAAGTTCCAGGATCATCTCATTCACAAAGTGCAACCATTTCTGTACATCGCACACAGAAGAATGATCTAAAGCATCGGGCAAACTGTATGTGTCCTTTAAGTTTCTGGGAAATCCATAAGGGTTCATTTTTAAAGATATCTGAGCCGTGAAGATCTTATCCACACGGGACCAGGACTCAACGTAGCTTGAAAAGTGCGCTGACTGGGATGCTGCACTAACGTAAACGGCCTTCGCCGTCAATCGCTGTAACTGCATACTGGCTCGTGGGCATGCATTTAATTCTACATATGCTTCACTTTAATATGAACTGAATGAGTGTTTAGTCACATACACGTATGCTAAATGGACCCGAGAGGATAACTAGCTAAATACTCATATTGCTAACAGCCGATACATGTCTCTGTCTCGTTCTCCACTACAAACAAGATTTTCTGTCTCCCACAGTCACTACAAATTCCACTAAGTGGTTCAGTCCCCATAGGAACAACTAGTAATAGCAGACAGTGAAATGACCGCAATAAAATATAAATGGCCTCATGCGCAAACAAAGAGTGTAAATCAGCCGGTGTAAATCAAGCCTCTCAGAATAACAAAAAACATCTTGATATATAGCAAAATGACATTCGGGTCACGTAGAGCGGCTGCGCGATACAACAGAAGAGGAAATACTAGATTCATGTTGTTTTTTCCGAAGCGTTTTTTATACAGGGAAGCGAATCAGCCAACGACACAGACGGAAGGACGCGCTTCGGTTGTCATGATGACAGCAGGTGGGAGGGGAAGTCCAAACACCTGATGTTTACGTGTGTGCAAATGAGAGAGCTAGTCCCTTTAGAGCCCATTAGAAGCATTGTGACAGATTAAGTAAAACAACAACTGGAACTGGGATGACGGCAGTGTTGTTGCAAACTAAAGCCAGGCTTATTAAAAATTATTTTTTGGTAACTGGCATGAAGATATTTATCTTTTACCAACGATTGTCTAAGAGTTTGACTGAAAACACGAGAAATCTAAAAATATTCAGCGTTCTATATTAGTAGATGTTTTCTGTTAAGACGCATTTCTGTTATTTTTTTGTGCATAGAAATCTGTGCTTGTTATCGATTGCAAATAGACGCTGCGGTATTCTTTGCGCGGTTAGGAATAACTAACATGAATCACTAATTATTCACCATAAAAAAGGAAAAAAGCTATATTGTCAGAACCCGGAACATCCACAAACTCACAGTCATTCTCAGATAGTGTTACCACGGTAATCTATCAGGTCAGTGCTTTGGGGGCGCTTGCACCAATTGAGTTCCCCCACTTTAGGGTGTGTTACCGTGGCAATGTGACAACAGACAAGCACCCTCCCCCGTTGACCTCACCCTGAGGGAAAACTTTTCCCTAAGCTTTGTTCCAGGACTCCTGAATGGATTGTGTCCAATTCATCTCACCATGAGAAATGGGATGGGCTACTAAAAAGCTGGCTTCAGAGGATTACAATAAAGCACATCGCAGCCTGTGACAAAGCAGCACAAAAAAGCACTACTAACAGCCCTAAGGGTCTCTACGGGGCGGTGGAAAGAGCTGGTCGGCGGCAGGAACCTTCAGATGCATACATTTTACACTTTACAGTGGTCCTGTCAATTCACATTTTTATAGGATACCGTGACTATGACAGATTTTTAGATGATGTAATGTTTACAGACCGTGGTCCAACACAATAAAGTTAAATAAAGGAGGCAGGGAAGGCTTTTGAACAGGAACCTGGCTACGGTTTTCTTATTAAAGTCTGAACAACACGTTGAGATTACAGAGGAGCTGACTCACGGGACCAGTGAGGTTACACGAGTAATAGTGTAATCTTTAGGGACGCGTCCTATAGCGTGACAGAAATCACACGGAAGCCTACGGAAATAAAACTTGAGTGTCAATGAAACGATAAACACAGGATCGATTATACCCACAGGAAAGACAAGGGAGAAAGACGGGCGAAATGTAGAATCGATAAATGACTACAGCTGTCAGTCTACCACACACACACACACACACACACACACACACACACACACACACACACACACACACACACACATATATACATATATATAAATAATCATGATGTGCGACCACCATGAGAGAGTCGCAGGGGGAATATTAAAACGAGTCAATGAATGCATTGTCTTATACAGGACACTGCTAGAAATAACAAAATCATTCAGTATCACAAATAATTGTAAAAACCTAAACGTATTTTACGAAAACGATCAATTTAAACTAGGTTAAAGAACTTACCGCGTAGAAACTAAGGGAAAGGACGTAGTAGTTTTGTTCCTGTCGTGGCAGGTGCGTGTATCCGAGGGTAGGTGTGTGTCGGTATCACCGACATTCTGCGCGTCCGGCGCTGCAGCGACGCTCCAAGATGCAGCGCGTTACAGCGCGAGGACGCTGTGCGCACGCGCGTGTGGTGTGTGGCGGGCTGCGGCGCATGCTCAGCGCGCGCTCTGACTGGCTCAGGTGAATCTTTAGGACCGCTACAGGGCGTGACGTGGGCTGTGTCACCCGCTGGTGACGAGTGTAACATAATACTGCACAGGCACAAATATTAATATTGACATACAGCGCCGTTGGCTGTTTATTAAACACAAGCAGGTATATTCGGCAACCATGGAGATGATGGAGCACTGTCCGGATACAAATAGTAATTTAAGGGTCATTTTAAAACCATGAAACGTATTCTATTTTCAAATACCGAGCACGAATCTCATTAACCTTTTTTCCGAATCCAGTGGCCGGGCTGTAGTTATTTGCATGCATTTTGCTTTTTAGGGAAACAAAATCAAGGTGCTTTTAGGCTCTAGAGCCAAGCATTCTCATATTCCTTTGTGTACAAAAAATACTTTTTAAATGTCTGTATATAGGTTTTCAATTTCTGTCACGAATATTTATTTTGTTGATACAAATATATTGTATCAGCATATTTTTTTTTTTTTTTTTTTTTTTTTTAATACAAAATGTTCCAAACAGTTTAAGGAGAAAATCCCTTAATGTACCAGAGGCGACTGTGGGAAGAAATTTAATTCTGCAAGGCACAGACATACGGAATATAGCTTATCAAATGTTTTGTAGTTAATTAAAAATATATAATAATAAATAACATGTAAAATGCTGTGTCATGCAGAGATGAGAAGCCCTATGAGGATTAATTCTCATGTGTACTGTTGGACACACTGTACTCAGACCAGTTACATAAAGTCTTTGACAGGTTATATGAGGCCTAGCAAAAGAAAAAAAAAAAATTCCCTCACTTAAAATCCATCTACACATTCACAGCGTCATCATTAAATAACGACTAAAATGAGCTTTAAAAGCATACTAGGACTACTAGAAGACATTGATAAACTTTCTAGGGAGCCCAGAAAACTAGTCATATTTTTAGTTCATTTGCATTACAACAGTAGCAATGTAGGTACATATCAGTTCAAATACAAGGGTCTGTAAATGTGTTCTTGGGCAAATTGTGACTTTGTATTCCAAAAACTAAAGAGCCACTCAATGATTATGTAATAACAGAATAAAACACTAAGTGAACTAGAAGAAAGAAAGGCAACAGCGCCCTCTGTAGGAACTTTAGAAGAAAGATATAAAAGATCCTGGCAACTGAAACAACGCCACGAGGTTTTAATTACACCAGGAACCAGAAAAGGTTTATACTTATGCACAAATACTCAGCAATGAAAGTATTTAATACTTTTTCATAAAAAAGTTATACGCGAGACTTAAGAATGTAAAGTTTATTTTCTCCCATGATTCAACATTCAAGATCTTGTCTGCCCTTAAACACCTGATCCATCGTTTACCAACAACAACAAAAAAAGAGCAGCACACGGCAAAGTTATTTTATACCCAAAGTAAAATACAAGATTTTACAAATATATATATAGATGTGACTATGCATGTCAGTCAGTTCTCACACATTTACTGTACATTGGTGTCTGTCTGTCTGTCTGCTGCTAAAACAGAACTGAAAAGTCACACAGAAACTAAAGGTAGTTATTGTACATCAGATGAAAAGAGGCGAGACGGCGGACGTCTCCAAGAATACAACTGCAGTATTCTGTATTTAAGAAAAAACCTAACATTCCATTTGGCATCCGTATTTTTATATTATTTATTCTACATTCATTTTCTTTTGACATAGTATCCACTCGTGTATATATTGCAATGGTAGAAGCTTTTCTTCTTTTAAATGCCCAAATCTAAAGCTTTTTCCAGGTTGGTGTGATATTCCATCTTCTGATTGGTACCAGGTTAATCAAATTTGATGTTACACTTAGTTGAAGAGTTACAAGGGGAATGATTTAGATTGGTTTAGTCCTCTGACATGTTCAAAAAAAAAAATAAATAAATCATTAAATTGAAAAAAGAAATAAAGAATACAGAGATACACAGAGAAAAACCATACAACCCAAACCAATATAAACAGCTGAGGCAGCCGACATGATATTTCATGCCAAATTAATTTGGTTTACACAAAATAGTTTCCTGACTTAGTTATTGAAGAAATGGAATGAAAGTAAGGATGTTTAAAAAAATATACAAATGAAAAAAAAAAAATACAAAAAACAGATTATTAATTTCAAGTTGCTGGTATATATGCATTGTGTGATTATCCCAGACAGCAATTGTGTGTTTATTGGTCCATTCTGTGGTCATGAAAGTATCTCCTGGCAACACTAAAAATGATTCAAATTGTTGATTGACAAAGAGCAAGGCACATCAAGTCAGAAATGAAGCCCCATCCCCTTTCAACGGGATCTATAAAAGGTCGTCTTTAAAAATGTATAGCAAAAAAGCCAGAAATTGAGTTTATAACTTGATTATACTGCCCTTTTCGTGACAGCAACTGCAGCATAACAAAACTTCAAAGTTTGAAATAAAATATCCAACCTTTCAGATCAATATGCCCTTTAAGGTGGCGGTATAGACATTTTTGTAAATATATTTGATAAGAATATAACAGTGCAGTTACATAAAAAGAGGTTCGGAGAAGTTGACACCAGTGAAGTCTAGAAAAAGATTTTAAGTAGACTGCTTTTTAGTCCAATAGTAGACCATTTTAATTGGAGTAATCTTTTTTAATTTGTATTTTTAAACTACTTTAAAAGTCTTCAGGACATTCATAAGGCCCCTCATTTCTTCCTGCTTCCTGTTTATTTGTCTGTATTTCGTCTACCGTTAAAGTGCTGGTAACTTGATTCAAAAACAACAAGATTGTTTTGTTGCGCAAGAGCGTGCAAACTCTCAGACAAAAGAAAAAGCATTTATTTAAAAACTAAACTTCAAGTGTAAAGTCAGACACGGCAAGGACAAAGAGAGGAGCTAAATATTTCTCTTTTATCAAAACGGTTTCCTGTCATGCGTTTTTTGACAGGTTTTAGTGTCCTGAAACTTAAAGGGAAAGGAGTGATAGAGAGACATTTTTGCTTTATGGATTTGGTTTCCGTTTGGAGTGGATCCGATTCAATCAGTGCTCCTCCAGCCAAGACGGGGTTTCTCCTCCTGGTAACTTTAGCTTGATGTGGAACTGTTTAAGGGTCTGTTCCAGCTGCTGTTGGTTGCCGGCGAAGTACGCTGCGATGGCGTTGTGGAAGAGAATCAGCTGGTTGTGTAAAACCTTCACCTAACGAAAAGGAAATGAAAACTCACACCCTGAGGACATAAATAATAACTCAGCAGTATATAAAAAAAACAACAACACTTTTTTTTCTTTTGCAATTGGGCATGTCAAGCATGGCATTTTTTATATTTAGAAGGTGCACCCAGACAAAAAAGGGTAAAGTGCAAACTAAGTGGAAAAACTTTAATAATAAGTGCAACATCTGAACAGTAAGTATGTCTCAATCGGTTTAAGCTTAATCAACTTGAAAGGGCATTTGCAACATCTTTGCTTCTGTAATGTGATAATGTCGAAAACCAAAAGAGTTGGGTTAGGATCAGACAGAAAGTTGTTTCAGAGGTGAAGCAAATGAATATTTTTTTTTAAATATTGAAGAAACACCTGCACCACATTTCAGAGCGTAAGAGCTAAAATGAGCACTAGAAGCACGGAATAACCCATACAACCTGTTAACCAGTATATAACCAGTTAACAGTAGCATTAATTCAGTGATTATGTTTGCTCCTTAAATGGCAATTCACATTAAACTTATACTTCATTTGTGTGATACAGTGTATCATACCAAATATCAACATATCAACTCAATTAAGATGAATTTTATCATGCAAGAATAAAAGATACATTCACCTACCTTGTTTTCCTCCAGAAACTTGAGTTTAACCGAGACATCATTACGCATCTTTTCATATTTCTCGCGGTGGATCTGGAACTGTTGCTGTGACAGCTCGATCTTGGGGAGCGTGTTGGCGTCCCGGGGACCCAGATTGAGCTCCTCTAAATCTGTGCGATACGCGTCATACTCAATCCTACCAAAAGAGCACAAACGTTAGGCAACGAGAACGGTTTTGCTCAATACATTAATAGAAGAGTAATACAATAGTTTGCGAAGATGCATTCAGATTTCAGACCTTGCTGCTTCGTATTGCTTAATGTTGATCAAGGTGTCTTCTATAGTTTTATCTACTAGAGTTTTAACGTTGGCGATAAAGAAGTTGATAGCTCCCAACAGAGTTTCTCCATTTTTTGCCACTAGTTTTTGGGTCTCAGCATTGTAGCCAAATTCCTCCTAAAACACATAAATAAGTAGAGTTTACATATTTGATTCAACTAAAATAACACACAGACATGAATTCTTCAGAAACAGCTAGGTAGCAAAGCATTGAGATTTCACCCTCTCTGAATACAAATGAATTAAAACGAAACGTTCCTCCCCAAGAGACCAGTTCACTTTCTGGTTACAGTCCAGTTGTAAAGTATTTAGTATTAATGGTGATTCTTGAAACATCAATAACAAAGTGTATCCAAAACAGTCCATGAATAAGTGATACTGTATGGAAGTTATAACTAAAACAGCTGAAATGTTATATACGCCACGCAGTCTTTTCAAAAGCATTTTTACTGGTTTAGAGTGAAATGTTACCGTATTACTGCATTTATTTTATACAACTTTCGGCTATTATAATATATATTATAACCGAAAGCCATTATTTTTAACATTTAACAGGCTTTGAAAAAGAACACATTTTAATTTGAGTAACCTAAAAACAATCTTCACATAAAGTAACTTTAATAATAAGTGTTATTAAAAATATTCATGATTAAAAATAAATAATTTTGTCTACTGGTGCACTGTCTGAAGTGACTTTCTCTGTCCATGCAGGTGTTCACAGAAAGGACATCGGATGCCCATTTTTTTTTTTGCCAGAGCTTGATATGATTCATTAGGGTCTTCATAAAACTTTAGTAACAACATCCTTTTTACTTTGTCAAAGCTACTACCCTACCAGGGGAAACCGGGAACTCTGAGGTGGTCTTATTCAAACAGCTAACTAGTCAGAGCCTAACTAAATGTAGAAACAAAAAAGACGATAACCATTGTTGATTAAAAAAATAAATAAATAAAAATCTAAACAAAAACAACACTGCTGGCCATAAAAACATTTGTGTGACTAATGAAATAAGAAAGTAAAAAAAAATATACATCATTACAATAATTTGGCATTAATCTACGAAGACTGATGTGTGCAACAAAGTTGTACACACATATTCAAATTTTTATGATATGATTATAAATTGAACATTTAATATTATAGTAATGAACCAAATAAGAGGGTTCTCTGCAGAACAACAATAGTAAGGAGACATTTTCTTTCTTGAGAAAATCTATTACTATGGTTAGTTATCCTTCTGGATAATCGTCTATCAGTAAGCACATGGACCAAGCTTGACAACCAGAAAGTGTGGACTGATGTTTATTTTAAACAGTGTAATTTTGCCACTTAAATATGTAAAGTGTGAAGAGCGTCACTGAACACTGAAATGTGCTGTACATCAAATTTTAAGAACAAAAATAACCGTGGGGAAATATGCATATAAGACACTTAACATCCATGTTAAATACACGCTATAAAATCAGGAGCACTTACATGTAGCTCAGGCGTCTTGAGACTAAGGTCAGCAAACGCGTCTCCCAGCTGTCTCTGCGTCTGCAGCATCTGCGCTAGCTGAGCGCAAAGTGTCTGCGCCAGCTTGATAACATGCTCATACTTTCGTTTGTTGTCACGGAGAACCTCGATCTGCGCCTCCAGCTCCAGATCAACTGTACGGGATCCACGGCCTAACTTCTCTGACAGAATCTGCTTAGTGCACTGTGGAGGGGAGTACAACATACAAAAACGGGCAAGAAAATAAGAAAAATAGGTCACAAAAGATCGAGACGGCCACAAAGGTACATAGAACCCAGTCTCTTATATTGCTAGCAATAATACAGAGAACATATGAAATTTTGGGGAAAATTGATCAAAGGTATCATTACTGAGAAATGTCCCAACCAGACTACACCACGAAGCTTTCTTCTTTGTTCCGTTTCAAGCCCCTCAAACCCAGACCTTTGTGAGACACGGATGCTTGAGACCTTATTTTTTAATGAACACAACTGTTACTCACTTTGTAAGTGTTGATGCTCCACTTCCTCATCAGCTCCAGTTTCTCTATGGCAGGACTCTTTATATCATCAGCAAGGACCACCGCTCCTCCCATCTGCTGCTCTCTCAAAGCACCTGGTGACAGGATGACAGCTGTTAACTGACGCAATATTGAGACTCATTTTATATGATACAATTATCCTAATTGCCTAAATCAATAGAGGAACTTCCAATATTAACATCAGATAATTACGTCTGACAAATCACATCCGTTTCTACTTATTAAAGAAGTTTTGTAGTCATTAACGAAAACCATCGAGAAACATTTTTGTTAACTGAAAAAAAATATAAGAAGAAACCTAAACTGTTAGGCACGTAGCTTTAAAGTAATTGGAAGACGTTCTAAATTGACATACTATCAGTACAATAGAGAAAAATATTGAGACCAACAAAACTGATCAAATTTAAGCTAATTCGATAGATAAAAATAAACGAATATGCTAAAATAATACTAAAACGTGTACAGGAGTAACTCTAGACTAAATGGAAGCTTTTCTCATTTAAAACATCAGGCGGCGGCAGAAACAGTGGGAAACAACATAAGCAGTGTGTTGTTTTGCATGATTGCAATCCTGTGAGGGAAAAAGTGGAAGTTATTGATAAATCTAAATCTTTGTCTTTTGCGATCAGTCAGGAAGGCAAAAGGTTACAGGGTGGTCAGCCAAGATGAATTAAATAAGCCCCAACTCTAAAGACATTAAAGAGAGAAGCAACAAGGAGGAAGAAAACAGGCCTGGAGGTGGTGAAATTTCACAGAACACCATCATAAAGTTACAACCTACCAATCTAATGCACTACAACTACCCAAAAGTGGAAAGTGATGTCCATCTGTTGAAGATTTTAAGAGACATCACTGGAATCTACTAGAAAAAAAACGTGTCTTTATGATGGTTCAGCCTGAAACCGACAGTGCAGCGTTAGTAAGGAAGAGATGAAGGAGTGCAGGTCCATGCGGGACGTCATCTGTTACGGTATGTGGTACCTCTCTGTGTCTCCACCTGACTATCACTGATGCTGCGAGCTAGCCGGCTGGCTGCTGCAGGACTGGGGGCAACTTTAGGTGTGGTGGCTTGAGATGGCGACCCTAAAAACGGTCAGTGATGAATTTTGATGTTTTATACAACGGACCTGGTATTATTTCTGTAAACTACTGCCACAGAGGAAGCATCCATCCATCAAAATAAATACAAAATACACACAAAAAAAATCAATTGGTTGCTTGACACATGAAGTATGAAAAGCATTTAATGCAAAAACAATTCAATCAGACTGTGGTTACACTACCATTCAAAAGTTTGGAGCCAGTGAGACTTTAAAACAATTATTCCTTTTATTCAGGAAGGATACATTAAATTATTTAAAGCGACTGTACTGTACATATATATATATATATATATATATATATATATATATATATATATATATATATATATATATATATATATATATATATATATACTGTCTGTCCATCAGTTTATGGTAGTATCCTGAAAAAAATATTTTATTTTATTAATATGTTATGATATTACCGCACTTTTAATGAAACATATTCAACATATGTCCGGGTTCTAATTATTATACAGCTTGTTTACATGCACAAGTCTTAAATGTGTGTGTTAACATAAAAAAAAAGGTTTCATATCAGTTTCATTGGCAGTAGGTTTGCTGCAGCGAACTGGTGAAGTAGACTCCATAGTCTCCTGAGCTAACAAGTGACAAGGGAAATATAGAGGCATTATAAAAAGAGTGGTCAGCAATTACACCCAACTAATGACAGGTTGCCATGTTTCCGTCCTAATTAATTCATGCAGTAGACGAGGATGAAATAATGAAAGGGGAAGCAGATGTATAAAAAAAAAAAAAAAAAAAAAAAAAAAAAAAAAAAAAAAGATCACAGACGACTCTGTAATGAGACAGGAACACCTTTCTTTTCAAATTCAAATTCTCCCTCTCTCCACAACACACTCATAGAGAAACACAAACAAACAAAAGTGGGTTCACATTAGATGAATTAGACAGTGAGCCATTCTACTGCTGTAGTCTGCTAAACCCTAAAAAAACCCTAGTCTTCTTCTCATATATTACAATAAATGACAGTGTTTTTAAAATGACATTCTGCCATTGTCTCTGAGCAAATTGCAAATCTGCATGTAACCGTATGCAAGCGCAATCGTTTGTGTGTTAACTGTAGTATGCAGGGTCATTGTCTGCGTTTGTGTGAAGGACAAAGGCTAATTATATTCAGGTTCAATGCATGCTTAGTGTTGTACCTGTATATGGCCCCACTTGGACCACTCCCTCATTCATTGCATAGTTTTCAGGTGAATTGTGGGAGTGTGATGTGTTTGGTCCAGAAGAGACATTATGTGGCACGTCCTTGAAAGAAAAACAGAGAGAACAAGAAACAAGAATGAAAATGAATGACATTCAAGATGTATAAATTGCAATATGATGTTCTCTTAGTTTAAGCTGTTAATTATTCAGTTTAAAACAGGATCATTTGTTCAAATAACAAGTTTTCACTTTTTAAAACCGTCTGAACTCTGTAATCGCAGGGTTAAAGTATATTATCTATGAAAATGTGGCCAAGTAACTCCGCTCTGTCAAATAATGTACGTGTGTATAAAAACACTACAAAATGTTTTTTCCCCTCAGACACTGAAACTAAATACAGTGTGTGTGCATGTGTGTGAAAGTTTCTGTGACTGTACAAGGTTCATGAATATTTAATGCAGCAAGCACTAATTAATTCATGATTGGTCGTCTGTCTTACGATTGGCATCCCCAAATAAAGAGAGAGAGAGAGAGAGAGAGAGAGAGAGAGAGAGAGAGAGAGAGAGAGAGAGAGAGAGAGAGAGAGAGAGAGAGAGAGAGAGAGAGAGAGAGAGAGAGAGAGAGAGAGAGAGAGAGAGAGAGAGAGAGAGAGAGAGAGAGAGAGAGAGAGAGAGAGAGAGAGAGAGAGAGAGAGAGAGAGAGAGAGAGAGAGAGAGAGAGAGAGAGAGAGAGAGAGAGAGAGAGACAGAGAGAGAGAGAGAGAGAGAGAGAGAGAGAGAGAGAGAGAGAGAGAGAGTGAGAGAGAGAGAGAGAGAGAGCTGTTAGACGAATAATACAGTAGTCTGTGAAATATTTTAGATAATTAGGAACATAACAAATGTCATGAGACACATGGACACTTATATGATTGTACACAGCAATTTGGAAACATTCACCAATATTCTGTGTTCCAATGGCACCATTGTTCGTTGCCTTTCGATTCAGGGCAAGAGCACTTTAGAAACAGTGGTACTGGTGCATGATGGGTGGTTTGTTCTATGTAGGATGTCTTACCCTGTGAAACACTTCCTCGTGACTTGTGTCTGCTTCTCCGTTTCTGGTGGCAAGAGATTTGAGAAACAGTGGCTGGTGCTGATGGGCCTTTCTCTGCCATAGGATGTCCACCTGTGAAACACACACTCGTGACTTGTGTCACACACACACACACACACACACACACACACACACACACACACACACACACACACACACACACACACACACACACACACACACACACACACACACACACTATCAATAACTAGGAAAATATCTTTGTTAAAGCTGTCAAGCTGAGACTTTAGACGCTACCACCACCAGAAAGCTTTGCACACCCGTAGCATGTTAAGACTTGTGAGGTTTTTAATGCAGCACCACAGGCAAAGAAAATGCATAGAGAAAATAATTCAACTGATCGTGTCTGCTGCTGTTTGATGCGTTTCCTTCCAAAACCACACCTTCTCTGACTCAGACTCTTTTTCTGTCATTCAATTAATAAAAAAGGCAAAGAAATCTGAAAAATGACTTGTAATAATGATAATAATAATAATCACCAATTTCGATATAAATTTGTATTATAAGTAAAAGAAATACTGATCTTTTTCTTAGTTTGTCTATGTAGAAATCACAAAGAAATAAGTGATGACCACAAGTTCATCAATAATCCTTTAAGCGATACAATGTGACGGATGGTGGACTTAAGAAAAAGCTAAGCGGACATCCAAGGACAACCCTGACAATTCAGGTCCTACCTCCCTTTAAAGACAACCCAAATTAAAATAAAACTAAATAAATAGCAGTATTTGGACTCGCTAGAAAAAAATGATTTTTTCCTCACTTCTAAACTTTTATTCAATGACAAGAGTAGAATGTGAGGGATGGCACGTGAAAAGTCACTAACAAGATAGAGCTGCATTAGAAGGTTGAGTGCCAAAGGGTTAAGGAGATTGCTGATGAGCTTTGTGGACAGGCTTTAAACACGCCAATAAAATGCTCAAAGTCCAAAGGTGGTTTAAATGAAACAAAGTTGAGATTTTAATTTACATTTAATGTTTCTCAAAAAGACGAGAAAAATGTTTGAGATGGAGAAAAAAAACTGGCCAGTCAAACCGTAGCCACCAAATGAAGACGGAGCCAGATGCAGGAGTGAGAGTGGACACATTTACTTCCTGCGCCGTTTTGAAAAGAAGGCATGTGCTTAAAAGGATGGGCCTGTATGGTCTAATTCGGTTTTATGGTTATACTTACAAAACAGTATGATATTTGCATATTTTACATACTGACGTGAGGTAGAGTACACCTGACTGGTAGGTTTCTGCTATTACTGTTATATTCAGAGAATCGAACAGTTGTTTACTGACACACAAATAATTACATATAAGTTGGCAACTATTTCTTTTTTATTTATGGTCGATGACAGGTAATAGCTTCTATTTTGCTCCTATATTATATTTAAAAAAAAAAAACAAATAAATGTAATAGTTTGCAACACAACAGCAGAAGTAAATGAAAAAAATGGAAATGAGCATTCATAAATTGATTTCTGAATATATAATGGCTGTATTATAGATTTACCTCCCTAGTACAAATCTATACCATCAATATATCCAAAAGTGCCTACTTCAGTAAAAGCAAGACACAAGAAGTCTTTTGTCACTATTTGGTTTCAGGTTGCAATTTAAGAAAAATTCCTTATTTTAAAGTGGTATGACTTTTTGGTGCCCTTGCATTAGGCTTAATATGTAACCACTAAAAAAAAAGGCTATTTAGGTTTGTGTTCTGAGCGGCTCAGTGATTTGAAGCTGCTTGTTTGTCTGGCCGGTGAAAACAGCTCACAGTGTCCAATAACAGCACATGAATCTTTCAAAGCCACCTGATGCCACCATGCCAGAAGGTCAGCGACTCAAATGAATCAAATGACAACTGTGATGCTTACTGGTTACTCTTATGAACGATTCAAATCTAGAAAGATCTGGCATCGCAATCGGTTTTAAGCGAGTTTGTTTGTCCTCCAATGACGGTCAGGTTTATCTTTCTGCAGGCACAACTCTAAAAGCCAACTTCCAAACGCTTCACAGTCTGTCACCACCAGATTTGATGATTAAAGGGGCATTGATGAACAGTGCCTCAGTCAAGCCCTGCAGAGGAGATCCCTAGAGTTCAGTTGCTTAGAGACATTAACAAAGAGACCAACACAGCTGCAATCTAATCTGACATTCTGAGGAGCTGTGCTCGTGAATCTAATAAATGCCCAAAGACGCAGGTTTCTTAAACAAACCTCTCCGCTATCAGAAGAACAGAAAAAAAGACTTTTAACCAGATAAAGCATCAAGCAACCACTTCCTTATCAGGACAGGCTGTAGAACAATTTGAAACATGCTAATGCTGTAGATGAATGTGCAGCACAAAAGTGAATACAAGTGCATTATTTTTAATTATTGGTATACATATAGTTCTTGACCCATATGAGTAGAGTGGAAAAAATAACTTAAAAAAACAACTAAAAAATTGTGACATGTTGCAGCAAATCAAATTACATACTGGTCAAACTAATTATCTGTATACTTTGAGACAATTATTCATAAGTAATTAGAGATGGTTTCTTTTTAAATGTTATGGCTGATGACCAATAAATTGTTATTTATACTATACTATATGTTGAAACAAAAATATATAATGCAATTATATACAAAAAGTGTGTAATGTATAACCAGCAATGACCAGACAGAAAACCAAAGAGCGCAAAAAAGTAAATTATTTAAATGCAGTAATAACAGCAACAGCCAAGCAAAACCTACCAGAATATGCTAAAGAGATGCACCGTCACCTTAAAAACCAAAAAAGACACCTCAGAAAAACACAGAATAAAAGATGTGTGTCTAATCATGCTGAAGCATTCAGGTAGAGGTCTAGCTCTTTTAAAAAGTCACAGATTACGGCTGATTCAGATTCTAAAATAAAAATCAGAAAAAACCCCAGCTGAAATTAGAGCAACACGTGTAAGCGAGATCAAGAAAAGCCAAGCTACAGGTCTCACGATGTCGTTATTGTCACCTTCACATTAGCTTCTGCTGCCACACCGCTTGTTGTTTCAGAATCAGCATTATCCCCAATAATTCCACTAGTTTTACTTTGGGCCTCAGAATCCTCATCTTCATCACCATCTTCCTCATCCTCACTGTGAGCATAATTGTGGTTTCCAACTTCCTCGTCCTCACTGATGTCAATTTCAGTCATGTGCGCTTCATCCAGGCTGTTTTTTCTGGCCTCTGATCGACTCACAGAGTCAGCAGTATTTTGAGGGCCCTGTTCATTAGGGTCCGATTGATTATCCTGGGAGGCATTCTTCCCAGAATCAAAACTAGCTTCTGACATTCCTGAAAGTAAACATACATGTGAGCGACTGACCGACATTCCTGCCGCCTTGTGCTGAATTCAAATGTTGTTTATGCAATTCAGTTAAGGCTAAAGTTTCTGGGAAGGGATTCGGGTCTCAGGCTGTACATCACGGAAAAACATCTTATAATCACGGTACCAAAGACCTTTAACTGTTTCAAGTTCATACCCAGAAACCGATGAACAAACGACAGCTGAAAATTTGAATGAAAGAGCTTGCAAAAAAAAAAAAAAAAAAAAATGGGTTAGTAAATCAGCACAGGCAGATTCTTTCTGACCGAATGTTAGTTTTAGAATTCTGTTTCCTACAGAAACTCATAAACAGTGTAACTTATAAACTTTAGACGGCATCCTGCATTCCTTTACAGAAAGGAGTACAAATTCAGGCCTATACAGGAAATAAATGCTTCAGTTCATTGAATCAGTCTACACTACCTACACAAATTAAAAATGCTCATGAATAAATAAAAAAATAGTTACTTATGAAGCAAGCTAAACTCATAGGAGAAGAATTAGTAAAACTCTTTTGTGACAAGCTACAATGCTGTTTAATGAAATCTATGTCTTCTATGTCTATGTAACTATGTCTTGGCATACAGAGACTCTCCCATGATGCTCATGTATCAGTAAGAGGTTAGTTAACCTAGAAACTGGGATTATAGGTTTGTATAATAAAGCTCCAGTTACACACTGTGATAGGTTTTACAAACCAACACCCATATGTCATTTAATTATTGAGTTCTACACATTTTCATAAAGAGCAAATGACAATACCAAAAATTATCATTTCAATGTCAAAGACAACTCCATTTTTTTTATTATGTTGGCACATCAGTAACATTTACACTATGTCAAATAAGATACGTTTATTGCATGTAATGAAAATGTGTCCTAGTTTTGAAGACTGTTGTACAAGGAAACGTTTACGTGCGAGTAAAACTGTGATACTTTAGTCATTCGGTCAATAAGTGGAATAAAATATTAATAAAGTTTACGGATTAAGCATATTTAGTTTTAATAAAACGAGGGACAGTTGACAAACGCAGGAAGAAGTTAACTTTTCAAAAAAAAGTAATGGACAATAAAATTATGAAACCTACTACGGTCAAGGCTTCGCACACGAACGGTTCACTAAGGTCACATGACCTAATTAATATTCATGAACTAACCCTTACCCATAGTAGGATTCGTAATTTCGCGTCATGGACACGTAAACGGATTTTTTTTTTTTTTTTACTTTTCACTGTTAAGCAACGGAACAACACGTACAACCCCAGAGCAATACAAAGTGTATATTAAAAAAATCGTCGGCTTTATTTAAAAAAAGTTGTGTTCATGAATTGTCTTATTCCTTCCTGGAATTCAATCTCCAGCGTTGCCTCATTGTTGCACCCGCACGTCACAAAGTTGCGATTGAGTTACTTCCTCCGCCTGAAGCGCTTCGCTCGAGTTATGCGTTGCAAGACGCAGTAAAGCTGCAATTTCACGCTCTACGCCGCTTTTGTATCAGCGATGCGACCTTCGTTAACCATGAACGCAACTGATACCAAAATTACGAGTGGGTGACATTCAGGTTTTTTGCCAATACTCTTTTCCTCGTCTAAGTAGGTGTGAAACGATCCGAACAGAATAAACAGTTCGTCTGGCAGTCCGTCGTTCTGCCTGCCAGCCCGGCTGAATTTCCTTTCCTCACTTTTCCCAGCGGCAGGGGAGGCAGAGGATCGACCCTGCACGCCGAAGCCATCATGCCTGCCATCACACATACATGAACAGCGAAGCAACAGTTGATCGTTCAGCGACACTCACCTGCACGCAGATTACAACTGTTCTCTTTCCTGTCGCACGGATCTTTTCATAAAAACGGTCTTGGGTTGAGTTTGAGCTGCTGTACGTATCATTCGACACACAGCGAGTCCCTCCACAGCTCAGTGAAAGTCTTTTCAAACACACCCGGAAGAGGACGTGTGTGTCAGTAGATATATCGGAGCCACAGCATGTCTGTCTCCTAGTGGTCAAACCAACAATGAAACATCGACAAACAATAACACAGCATCATACTGTAACTACAGAATCAACCATATACATCAAACCCACTGTCGTCTTCTATTATTAGCAGCCTATTTATTCATATCTGTCTGGTTTTACAATTTTATGTTGTCTTTTTTTACGTGCTTTTGTCTATATATTTAACTTTAACTTGTGTTTCAGTAAGTTGACGAGGAAGCATTTTTCATTTTCGTTCAAGTTTAAAGGCAGTATTTCAATTAAAGGTAAATATGCAAATTGTAAATAATTGATGAAAATAGGTTAAATCACGAATAAAGATTAGATCGACGACAATATATATATATATATATATATATATATATATATATATATATATATATATATATATATATATATATATATATATATATATACTAGATGTTTGCTCTTTTCAGTAATCCTTCTAAAACTAAAAAAATGATGAAATAAAAATCACAGTGTATGTCTTGTAAAACGCAGTAGATATCTTGGTAAACTGGTACTATTTGTCTTATTTTTGATTTGTAATATTATTTTGAGTTCACGTACGCATATGAACAGTTTCAGGCCTTGATGGCATGTTTTTACAGCCAAAGAACACCAAACCAGCCAACGGTTCAGTTTCATTGTCATGTTATTGTGAAATTTTCATTTTACATTTTAATATAACATTATCGGATAAAATGCAATGTTTAGTTTGAGCACTAATGCTTTTTAAAAAAGATTTTATTTGGTCTCAGCACTGAAAAAGCATATTTATTTTTTTTTATATATATATTCATAGCCATCCACTAGGGGGAACTGAAGACCACAAATACCTGCATCTTTCTGAAAGTCTGTTTAATGTTCGTTAGCAATAGAAAACTATAATATCATCCAAAGTTAAACAGTCTTTGTATGCATATCGTTAAAAGCAGACATTTTTCTAGGAATAAAAACACACATCCTATGATTTCCTTCTGAAATGTATTTGCTCTTATTATGTATTGCGTATGTATACAAATCATCATTTATCAAATTACATTACATGGCGGTGGGTGTAAATAAATGCATTTAACACTAATGAAATGACACACATCGCTACTGTGACGCACAAATGAAATGTATGTACAAGCATAAACATTTGATTATTTACAGAGTATCAAAAAGGCTTGGACTTCATCTTGAGATGATTTTTACTAACCAACTGCACGATAAAACTCAAAAAGACAACATCACTGTAACGGTGGTGCACACGTAGAGAAGCATGTACCCGTGGTTTTGACTTTACTTAACACTGGATATTCATATGCCAAAACGAAAGAAAACAGCAAACAAGACACAGATCCATACAACATCGTTAATATAACCGACACGTGAAAGAAAAACCAAAAAAACTGCTGATTGTGATTTAAAGAATATAATACAGGAACAGTGCAGTATTTAGGCTCAAGTAGAAAGAAGACAAAAACCCTGGGCTAAAGAAACCATCGATTTGTTGGCCTACTAATCGTTATCTGGGGAGAAATTAAAATATTCACATAAACATATATGACCACACTTCACAGGCTAGCGTCACATGGGATATTTTTAAACACTGAGAATAGAGCCAGCTATCTCATTGCGCTGATAAAAGCCATTTAAGCACTCTCACGTATTTACTGTGGCAGATTCAAGTCCATATTGACCATGCATTGCTAGAAAACACTATATTTGATAGAGGAACTATGAAATGAAATTACTTCCTTGAAATTTCAACATGCAGATATGTCCTAAATACACGATCCCCCTTTCTAATAAATGGGTCTGATTTGAAATGGCATACAATGGCAAATGTGATTTTCACTTGCAATAGACATCGTCACATAGATATTCAATAGGGTTCATTTCTGGATTCTTCCACATCAAAGACTCAGTAAATCAACTATATTTGAACGTTACCTTGTGTACAGGGCACTTGTGATTCAGAAACAGAAAAGGACTCTTACCAAACTCCTGAAACAAAGCACAGAAACCTCTGAAATGACGTTGTATAATATAGCGTTAAAGGGGTGATTCAGCTAAAAATTTCAATTCATGATTTAAATCTGACTTCTACTCTCCTTTGACACACAAGAATGAAGTTATGTTTAATGAAGCATCTTCTAAAAGTGTAAACAGGAAGCTCAACTGCATTTGCTTGATGTACAAGAACAAACCTCATTGTCTCTCACTTTTAACGGAGAGGCAGAAATCTCACGTTTCATAAAAATGTCAAAATTTGTGTTCGAAAGACGTTTTATTTGGAATTAAATTTTTTGGGAGATACTTAAACTAGCTAACACTGTCAATAATGTCAGAAGTCGTTAAGGGACTAAAAGGGGTTTCCACATTCATACGTTTTATGCTAGAAGATTTTATTGCAAAAAAATCAAAAATAAAATGTTCTCCAAGAAAATTGTTCTGTTGCAGTTTTGAGGCTCTGTAGTCAAAAATGTCAGAGGAGAGGAATGAGTTTTAGTAAAATAGTAAAAATAACCGGTACTGTAAATGGACAAAACGTATGAGGAAAATGTAAAGTTGTAATCTAGGATAGGTGTTTTTTTTGCCAGCTACAAGTGACAACCCCCCCAATCCTCAGCTCTGACTGGCCAGGTCAAGGACATTACGGTTTTCATTTATATATGGTGTCACGGTTACGGGTCTTCCTTTTCAGGACCGTTAGAGTGCTCTGATCAGCGGACAATCCTAGCACTGAAGCTTGCGAATACTACGAGAAATTCTCTTAAACTCCCGCTGACCCTTCTGCCAGCGCTTCAGTGACGTGATGACAAAATTTCCATCCATCTTCTGGCCCATCACCAGATAAGCAGCATTGATGTCATTTATTTCATCACACAGACATTGAAAACCGTCTTTCAGCCAAAGCACCATCTTCTTGAAGTCACGGTCAGTGGCACCACCATTCAGCTTGTAGATAGTCTTGCTCTTGGTTTCTGGAATGATCTTGGTGTCGCCATTCATGTAGGAGATCTCTTTAACTTTGATCTTTAAAGCTGGTATGAAAACACAGTTGAAGTTTGAGGACAATGGATATAAAAACTATATATATACGAATAATCTGAAGAATTTGGCTTTCTCTATACTCTTAAAAATAAATGTTCCTCACCTCTTTGCAGATCATTTTCACTAAATTGTATTTCTATATGCCTTAAGAACATAAACCAATCATAGCTGGTTTGTTATTCTGGTTTGTTGGCTTTAATCAACAAGATAAACACCAGTTAAACGCCATCTCTGCCAGGATAATCCTAAACTGGTTTACACTAGCAAACCAGCCTAGGCTGGTTTAAACAGGATTTAGGTTTTGATTATTTGAAGCTTACAGCTTTTCTCGATGTTACACTGTAACCTGTTACACACCAGACTGTTTTCAAAAGAACAAGAACAACAACAAAACCTGAAAGTTGCCCTTAAAATAACATTTCTATCATCATTTACTTATGCTCAAGTTGTTCGGAAACAGTATTTATGCATATTCATATGAAATTCTTCTTTTTTTCCTACAGAAAGAAAGTCAGTTGGTTCCAGTGCTGTTTTCGGACCAATTATGGACAATACGTTGGTACGTAAATGATCTTCATTTTTTGGGGGCGACCCCTTTAAAGGTTATTTTAAGTGACATTAGACTGCATTGCTCTTTTTTGTTATAAGTGATCTTTATTTTTAAGAGTGTAAAGCAGTGTAAGCCGCTACATAAGTTTAAAGCAAACAAAACAAAGCCTTACCAAAGTCATTTTTGCACAGGCTGTCCACAATTTCATTGTCATTCTCAGGCTTTTCTTTGCAGGCATCACACACTCTTGGAACTGGGCAACAACAAAAAAAAATCAACATAACAGATAACATAACGATAAAGGTTGCGCGTGCACTTAAAAGTTAAAAAATAAATAAAATAAATAAAAAGTCTACCTTCCTTGGTGACTGGCGCTACATCTGCGCCAGCAGGTGGTATGCACAGGTCATTATCCAGAGGGAAGCGAGCGCAGTCCAGCATGTCCGGCCAAGGGAACCCATACGCGGCCATCACCGGAGCGCAGCCGCTCTTTACGCTCTCACACAGCGACCTGCACGGCTGAATTGGCTCGTCCAGATCATCCAGACACACCGGTGCAAAAAGAGAGCAGAGAAACTTCTTGGTGTCCGGATGACACTGTTTCTGCACCAGAGGTGTCCAGGAGGAAGCCTGTTGAAGAACCTCGTTCATGGTTTCGTGTCCGAGGAGGTTAGGCAGACGCATGTTCGTGTACTCGATGTCATGGCACAGGAGCAGGTTTCCAGGTATGGGCTTGCAGTTGCTCTTTTTCTGAAAGAGCTCGGGCTGATCGAAGGCGTATAATCCATGAAGCGCATTTAGACGCGCAGGTAAGGACAGCGTAACCAGCAGGAGCAGATACGCGAGCATCGTTGTTTCGGTTGACCGGAGACAGGACGCACGTCTAACGCGGAGTTATGGATAACTGAAGTCTCTTCTGCGCCAACCTGTTCTCATAGTAAAGTCTGGGCGGAGCGAGGGAAGGCGCTCAGATATCCACTGCTGAAGTTTCTGCTGCTTTCTGCATGTAGGTTTTGTGCCTTAAAACATGATTCTGTGATTGCAGCTTTTTTGCTGATAGAACCTTCGACGGCAAAATAAATTGTATTTATTGCCCCCCACTGTTTATATCAAGACACATTGTTTTTGTTTGCCTTCCCCTTAATCACGTTTTTATTCCTGCCATTGCTTTCAGTTGGTTGGCTGGGTCAGGTGACTATACTTAATTCAATGTGTCTGCTTTTACCCATGGACTGTACTGTTTAATGCTTGTTCCAAAAGAGAAATAGTGAATACAGTACTTTTGAATTGAAATACAAAAGAGAACATTTTGTAGGTTTACAACTATTAAACCGATGGTACAAATAAGAGTATACTCTTATACATTAAAAAGTGCCAATTTAGTCCCAAGAAGTATCGAAATGCTTAAACCTATACTTTGTACATAGATTTTACATTGATTTTAATATACTTAATATTTAATATTCTGTTTACTTAATAAAATGAACTGAAATATACTTTTGTACATTTTGTAAATGTACTTGTAGTTCAGTGGGGTGCCGAGTGGTTTGCAGCCATGCCATAGAGGAATTTTTTGGGGTCCCCTAAAGAATGTTTCAGTGAACATTACTTTTTTCTTGAAGCGAAGATTATTTGAATAATCTAATAAACTGTTTCCATAATAAAGTAACTTTTATTCACTACAAAGATTCCATGGATGTCAAAGGTTCTTTGTGAAACCATAAATAACCTTAAAAATTATTTTTTTTATTACTCTCAAGTGCAATCAATGTAGTTTGTAAAAAAAAAAAATACATAGGCATATATGCATTTTTACATGTCGATGATAAATTTTTTTTATTAAATGTAAATTAGTCTTTCTATTTTTTCCCTATAGAGTCATTGATTTATGAAGTGTAGTAAGGTTTTCTTTTGGCAGCTGTATAATTCATTCTTTGGTGAGTGATGCTGGGGTATTTACCCTTTTCACACTCATGGCCATCTGTCATCATTAAGGCAAAAAATGTGAAGTAGTTCATAAGTTTATACAATATGTCTAACATTTTTCATGTATATACGTGTGTGTAAAGTGAGAGTGAGAAAAAAATTGAATGATGGAGAAAATGAGAGGCAGAAAGAGTGAGAGAGAGAGAGCTGTTGAGTGAAACTGAACTCCTTGTAGTGGGTCTGGTTTCTGCATCATTCATCACTCTGTAGGGTCCAGTTTTAAGCCACTGAATGGGACACACAAACAAATCCTTTCTCATCACAAGACAGTCCCCGACCCTTCATCCTCCTAGAAAAGCCATTGGACATTAGCAGTTTTGAACCTAAATTCATAAGAGTTACAGCAATTTAATAATTAATAATAAATATGTAAGTTGAGCGTTTATGTAGGAATGTTAAAGCACACATAGTGGATTCTTTGAATCTTTCTTGTCACCAGGTTTACTGGGTAACAGCTTCTATTCAAGTCTTCATGGAGAAATTCCCCTAAGGCTTCTAAAGGTCAGAGGTTCAGAGGCCCCCATTAAATACAGGTTAGCTGCTGGGGTTTCCCATCTTTGGGATCCTGCTGGGAAGAAGCAGTCATTTGAAGCCTTGTTTCTAGCTGTAAAGTAATAGCCCTCGGTCTCTATGACGATAAGACAAGTTCTGCTCTCTAGGAGATCTGTGTCCTTCATTTGCCCCTTTGTTGTGTTTGTGTTATGTGTATGTGTCAATATTGTCACACCCCAGGACTGCTTTGTTGCGTTTCTCATTCCCCATGTGCTCTGTGTGACCTAGTCTCTGTCTCATGTTTGATTGTCTTTATGTTCAGGTGTGTCTCATCAATTATCCTTTTACCTCCTCCATATAAGTTGTGTTCTGTTCAGTGTTTGTCTGTCTGGTCTTGTCAGCATTTAAATGTGTTTGCCACCCTCTCCATGTGTAATATTGAAGACTTCTTCATCTTCGTGTGTTATTCCTGCACCTCACCATGACAGAAGACTGGACCTAAAAGGTAAGCGGCATGTTTCCCTGTGGGGTTTTTTTTCATCAGTTTTTATTTGATTTTTCATGAATGATCCCACAGTCCTTCTGCTGGAGCAGAGCGATCACTCTCTTGAGGACCACACAAAAGACTTCCTATTCCTCCCCAACCTGACTCACTACCCGGATAGCTGCCTCTGCTCTTTTTACCAAACTGGACTGAACACCTCCACACGAGCTGCTGGGGGATGGTCCTCCACAGAGCCTAGTCGTCTACATCAAGTGGGTCGTGCAAATCTTCGTTGACCATGGACTTCGGGGATGATGACACCAGCCACACTCAGGACCCAGAGCCCAGCCCACCATCTCCCCGCTGCCTGGAGCTGAAGCCCAAGGCCACTGCTGACAGAGAGCCAGAACCCAGCGTGACTAACAAGCCATTGCAAAGGATTGCAACAGAGCTGAGGATCACCTTGGAGTCAGAGCCATTGTCATCAGACCAAGATGCGAAAGCCAGCAACAAAGCTTGCCACGGTGGAGGCGGAGCTCCACTCTTGACAGCTAGAGGTCAGAGTGGAGCTCCGCCTACTGCACCATGTTCTGAGGGTGAGCTGAAGATGCATCTGGACTCACAAAAGGATATTATAGACTGAGAAACTGCACTCTGGTCCCTTTCCTCTCTCCTTTGTCCTGTCCAGCCTAAAAGGGTCTCCTGAACCTCAAGAGTTTTCTCTAAAGTTAAGCCCAGAGGAGACTCACAAAATATGAGACGGAGCTGCTGGTCAAACAGATACATGCCAGCTATGTGTCCCCTGACTTGGCATCATCTCTGGAGTCTCCAGGACTTCCCATTAAGCCAATTAAAGATCCATCAGTGCTAGTGGGTGAAGCTTATGTGAGAGCAGGTCTGGCAGTGGCATGTCTGCACTTAATGGCAGTTATGCAGTTATACCAGGCTGACCTGCTTAAGCCTGGATGATGGTCAGGAGGTGGATCTCTCTCTCTCCGTGCTACAAAAGAGATGTAGCATATACATTGCCTGGAGATGCTGGCTGTTTTTTGTGAATTAAAACAGACCTTCCAAACCTGAAGGACCATTATATGCTTGTTGATGGCTCTCCCATGGAGATTCTGATCACCAGGGATCTCCTCTCTCAGGTGGAGGGGTCCATCATTTACCCCCTCTGAGGTCTCTGAAAGGGCACGCCTCATAGCTTCTGGTCTCTCCACTGAGTTTGTTGAGACCATGCCACAGTCCAGAACTCCCTCAGTGAAGAAGCTGTTTAAAGTGTAAGGTTTTCACTTCTTGGTATGGACAGTGACTGAAGGACCCAGTTAACTGCTTGGTTGGTACAGGTCTGGAGTATCCCCAGAAGTGTTTCTCCACAAGTTTATCTCCCTCCAATCTAAAAGTGTATGTGGCAGCCATAGCTTGGTGTTCAGTTATTGGGAAGAGACACACTCATTACTTAATTCCTCCATGGCACTCTGAGCCTGAGGTTCTATATTGAGGAGATGCAAGTTCCAGACTTTAAATGTTTTTTCCCCCCTTAAGAGCATAGGGCATCTTTAAGAGCACACAGTCTTGTTTTCATGTGTGGAATTTACTGTGCCCAATAGGAGCACTAGATGCTTCCCTCCACAGAACTGCCCTGTGCCCTAGGTTGGATCAGCTATTGTGTGTTTCGTTGTGTCCCAAAAAGGTTCCCTGGGCACCAAGCAGAAGCTGTGCAGGTAGACAATCAAGAACATCACACCTACCTACAAGGTTTTCTATAACACATGTTACTTCTGGATGTCAGAGTGCACTCTACATAAGGTATGGCGGGCTTCAAGTCCTTCACTCGGACCGACAGACAGACAGACACACATGCTGTCCTCTCCAAACACTTTCACAACTTAGACCTGGCTTCTTCCCCAGGTGCTTAAGTTCTCATATCCTGAATTGTGTTTGCCTGGCATACACTGGTCAGGGACACTGGTCATTCTGTTGCAATAGGCATTCTTGTCCCCATCTCATTTCGCATAGCTTGTGTTTCCTGATGGGGAATATCTTGTATTGCACATGTAACCATAGTTCCCTAAGGGGAACGAGTTGCTGTCTCTCTGCCATACATGGATCCTGTACGCTGTACGCTGTATGCTATGCGCTCTTAAGAATATAGTCATGCAGAGGCATCTAAGTAGTGTTTTGACCCAGTCTCTTTTTTCCTGTAGAGAACCGATTAAATGCGTAACCCGAGATGTTTTGTTTTGTAGTGTGAATTGTATGTATTTTCTAGGCTCTGGTCAGCTGTGTTTTTCCTAAGAGTCAGTGCAGGGTTAAAACCTGTCATCAGACCAGTTTTGAGATATAACCTACACCTTCAGCCTTCATAGCTGACAGCAGGTTCTCATTAATGCGCCCATGAGAAAATGAGAGCCAGCTTGCAAGAGTTCAGCATCTTACATCTGTACCTCTCTAACCCATTTCTCTCTCCTTTTCTTCAACCTCCTCTCCCTTACTCCTCACTATTTCCCTAGAACATTTAAAAAAATGGTTTTGATCAAGATTCACAGGTCAGGCCACTGCTATAAATTAGAAGATGTATGTTTTCTCTGGCAGGAACCATGGGGCCTTTGCTAGTTAAACCTCTTCTAGCATAAGTTTATCTCTTCAGCACATTTATTTCTTTATATTAAAGTACTTTTCTATTATCAAATAGAAAAGTCAAATAAGAGGAAAGTATGTTGGCTGTAAATACAAACAGCAGTTGTTATTACAGTGTGAATATTTTGTTTCCCAAAGGACACACAGCAATCATATTTTCATGATTGCACATTTTTCTCATAACTGTTTCTTTGACATGACTATTCGGTCTTTGTGGTGTAACAAATGCAATTTTAGAAAAAACTATTCAAAATTACTGTATATATAAAAAAATCATATGAAACCAACCAACCGATATATTGATTTTTATATATATATGTATATATAATTTTTATTTATTTATTTTTTTTCCTGAACAAGTTTTGTCATTGACCCACATTCAGGAAATGTGAACTGGGGACAAAATCTAAAGATTCAGCAAGAGGGCATTAATGCTCATGCGGACTGTGTCTCCCCTGCTGGGAAGGAAAAGGGCAGTTTAGAGAGAGAAAAACGCTGCAGTCCTAACAAGCTTGTTAGTGTCAGTCCCGGCTCTGCACAGCTTGAGCCGAAGAATTCAATCACACAGCACATGTATTAATGCAACTGAACTTCCATGTAGTCATACAGATTGTACTTACATGCTGTAATTCAAAAATACCCCTTACCAACACATACAGAGAACTGGGAGGTAATTGAGTCAGCATGTAACCAATGGCAGTGACTAATGTGGGAAGACTTTGTCTGCATGTGTGAGTAAAACTGTCTGTTTTTCAATTTAAAAGCAGGACTATATGAGCATAATTTTATACATCAGGATCTAGTGACTTATTTCTTGAATTACGTCAGTGTCTGCCCATACTGACAAAAAGTGTGTATATGCTGTTGATCACTGGTTAGTGAGTTATGTATTAAGTTATGTAAACGTTAAATGATACAGGTACTTATAGATATGTGCCAAGCCTAGCTATTTTTCGTTTTGACCCACGGATACAGACAAACTGTTAGCTTACCTTCAAAGTTATTTGTAGAGTTTAGTATGCAAGTGTAAATTCCATACAATAAATTCCATTAACATTCAAAATAAGATTAATTTACCTAAAGAAAGTTAATTTAAAATGAACAACAAATTATTTATAAGTATAGTTAAAAAAAAAAAAAAAAAAAAAAAAAAAAATATATATATATATATATATATATATATATATATATATATATATATATATATAATTATTTACTGTTAATTTATATTTTATAAAAATATTTATATATATTGTTATAATTGTCACCATTAATGTAGAAGGGTTTTTTTTGTTACATTTTCTATTTCGATATTTTTTATTGCATTATTTTAGTGTCATGTGCAAATGTTTTATGGATGAAAAGCATACGTTGGTAGTTAGTGCGGTAAATTAACATAATTGTATACAGTGAATTTATTTAAAATATACGGGCACCAATAAGCCTGAAACATTGTCACATTTACTGTGAATTTCTGTTAACCAGTGTTGCTTTTTTAACCAGGTATGCAATGTTCAGAAATGTTGGCGTTAGATGTGCTGATACACAAATGTGTGTGACCTCTCGCCTGTGTGTTTTCATTGTGATGAACCCAAGCCTAGGGGTGAAGACATATGTATATAAGACATGTCTGTGAATTACTGTGTTCTTTAAAGTGTCACTTGATATTCAAATTAGGTCAATCAAAAAAATAACAATTTTAGAGAATGTAAGAGAAATCGAGGAGCTCTCTGTTTAAATGGAGGCTTCGTCGCAGTTTCTCTCTTTCCTCTGTCTGCTGTTTCCTGAGGTTTTTCATAGAATAGTCAGGAATAGTGAATGTCAAAGTTCAACAAAATCGTCCGCTGCATATAGAGTGTTACAGGGGCTGTCATGTGACCCAAGGTGACCCGGGGCATTCCAGAGCATGTCTTTGTGGGTAAATAAAGCCTGGCATCCATAGGAGTCTGCCTGATGGCAAAAAGGGTTTACAGGCATCAGCCAAACGACCTGGTGATACATGAAGCAAAGCAGACACTCTGTAACCCCCACCTACTGTCTCACACTTGCACGTACATTTTTTTTTCAGTGACTCTAATATATTTTAAACAAAATCTACATTATGCTATGAGTGTAGCATAGTTAATACAAGCGTTTTTCTCATCCATCTCGGTAGTTTTAATATTTTGTACATTTAAGGCTGTTATTTAACAGACTTCAGCTAACTGTGAAGAGCTATAATTTTTTTTAACAAACTTAAATAATAATAGGATAACAAATGCAATGCATTTTTAGTTATTAAAGCAACAATATTTAGTTGTTTTTGGAGGACTACATTAATCGGGCTGATATAATGGCAAAGCTTTTATACTATTATGCTTCAGATAATATTGTTTTAACAGGTGAAAGTATGAGCAATTTACAAAGAAAAATATCTTTAACTAACAGAAGTGAAGGCAAAAGCTCTCAAGATAGAAATCTGTGTGGAACCAGCTATATCAAGTAAATAGGAATATGGCACGCTCTCTGGAACAGAAAATAACAGGCATGATTGCAATCAAAGAAATTTAGAAAACGAGCTTTTCCCAACAAATGAAAGACATGAAGATACAAGAAAAATGTTGTAATGTCTGAAAAGCGGATCGTTTTACATCTTGGAAAGCAAAAAAGCATTTTTTCTACTGTTATTTTTTAACGCAAGACACGTGCAAAAACGTAAGAATGGACTCACTTTAAACAAACAGAGAAATGCGGCGTACGCCGCTGTACCATCCACACGCTCACGAATTCAGCTGAAATGGGTGACAAGATGTGTTCAAAACGTTGAGGTTCATCGCGGTTGTAACTTGTAAGCCAGACTGAACTCGTAAAAATACTTTTGGTCTCGGGACATTTTCCTCTAATCTTCGGTCCAGTGTTTTGTAATCAATGTTCACGCTAAGTGCTATCACAAGGTCACCCTTTTCCTCTTCTGTATCATTGCAAGTCAAATGTTGCACGTAATGAAACTTGCTTTCATCAAGCTGCTGCTGCATGTTGAAGTGTTTCAGCTAAAGTGGCTGTCTGATTATTTTGACAAGGCATGATGAATGATTTTGCAGTGGCTTGAAGTCTCACAGCATGAAGGCTTATGGGAGTCTGGGTAATTTCTTTGTTGTTTTTCTTTAGCCAGAAGGCTGCATTTTTAACTAAACATGGTACACATGGGCGGTATGATCATTTTGTCTTGATATTTTTCACATTGATAAAGGGTTCATGCATGTCTCTCGTCATTTAAAATTCAACATAATTCAACTATACTTACTCTGCAATCCAAAATGATAAAACACAGCAGTAAAATGTCTACTTTCGTGGCCTTGTACGTTTAGCTGCTCGTTTTATACAAAAAAAGCGACCAGTGGTTATTAGAAGTAAGTCCAAAAGGATCTAATTCTAGGTATTTGATATACGGTTGTCATTGAAAATCAATTTTGTGATGAGATAATTATTCTTAGTTTTGCTTTAAATTTCCTCCGAATTACCATCAATGTTGAGCAACAGTAGATATTTTAACTTTGTGTATTCATTTAAATACACTACATCAGTAAATTAATAAAAGCAATTGTATTTTACATTAAGCATGTCTAATATGGGGAGCAAAATATAACTCGGCACCAAAAGTAGGGTCAGAGAAATGTTGGTAGAAGAAAGCATTATTAACATTTTTTAGTTTTTTAGAGTTTTTTTAAACATCTCTAAGGAACTGTAACCTTCTTTAATAATTTGCTGTATTTAACGGTCTGCATGTTATTAGAGCAGGTTTCTTGGGGTTCAAAATGTAACTGCAATAATAAAAGTATTATAACTTAACCTTACTGTATCAGTTATGTTAAAAATAAATCGCATGTTACCTCTAAACGATAAACATAAAAAAAGATAAAACACATTATTGAAAATATACTGGTATTTGCCAAAGTGTTAGAATGCCAATCACATTCTCAGAGGTAGTGACCGGGAGCCTGTGTGTGTGTGTGTGTGTGTGTGTGTGATCTGTATTTGGTTAATGATGTCACTGTCTGATTGAAAGTTGGCTTGTCTCACTGCAGTTCCCGGCCAGCCAGATGTGTTTTATGCTTTACAGTTGTTAAAGAAAACACAATAAACTCTTATTAAACTCTAAAACTGTTATGACATCATATTGAGATGAAATGTATTTATTGCATACCTACCAACTGCAGAGAAATGATACCTTTACATAAAGCTTTAACACCCCACTGGTTAGAAACTGAACAGAGATCATACTTTCCTAACTTTTCCATTTCTGTCAATATAGGTCAAATAAATAAATACACCGCTAATGGCCAAGAAACACAGTCTTGGAAGAATGTAGAATCAGGTCATTAATGAGCACTAATAAATGGCTCATATTCTGGTAATATGCATGCTAAGCAACTAATATGTGTAACCGTAAAATAAAGTGTTACCGCGAAAACATACAGGATGATTCAGACAATACGCATATCTTGTGGTTTTTCTCTAACTGTGACTTGGAGAGGATTTTTAGGTCTGAATCACAAAGTAACATTTAAATAAATTATATATCATTCTTTTCTGCTTATCAAACCATTGGAAACATGGCAGTATTTGCACTATTAAGTTGCGGTTTTGCTCAATACCTGTGATTTTCTGACATTTTGGCAGGAAAAGAGTATGTTCACCACCAGAATTTTAATGTAGGCTGGAACAAAACAGATTTAACCCTCTGTGCGCTGCTGAAAAAGACAGCAGTTCAATTGAGAACGAATCGGGGGAATGGATTTTTAGCAATAACTGCTAAATGTCGGTCATCAACTGTGCTCTGATATTATTAATTGATGGTTTGTGCTTTAATAAAACCATGTGATGTTGCTTTAAATCAGCACGTGATCACAAATCACCTTCAACACACAGACTGCATCTAAATACGAAATACTATTTTTTACTATTATTTATATAAAATTGTATTTATTTAACAATAATATTTAAGTTATATAAAAATATAAAGTTATGAAAGGAAAAATACACTTAATATACTTAAAAGAACATGTTAGTGTTAACACTGACACCCTAAAGCTCTTCTAAGAAACATTGAGGCAAATTTTCAAATAAACAAACCACATATTTGGAGTTTAAACACCTACAAAACTCTTAAACCTGCATTCTGTGACCCAACAACGTTTTAGTCGACACTCGCTGTAATAAAACAGTGAATATATTGGAAAATATTCCATACACTTAAAAGTTTTACCATTATGTTTTTAATTGAATTGCTTCAAGGGATTGTAGTTCTTTCCTTTACTAAATCTGTACATGGTCTTGTAACGTCTCTCTTATTTTCAAACGAATTCAGCTCGTAGCTTGATGGCCTGGTTCAGGGCTTAAAACATGTAATTAAATCTATTTAAAATATCACAATCTGAAAAAAATAACAAAAAGTAAAAAAAGTGCATGGGGACAGGTGTCTTTTTTACTTACTATAAATGCTTGTCAGCGTATAACGTATAATACAAATGATACCTATTAACTGCAAGGTTTTCTCCTTTAGACATCTGGTTTTAACCGTTCAGAAACTTAAGGTGGTATGAATTCACTTCCTAATTGCAGTGTAGTTCAAAGCATTTGTTGATTTAGGCTCATAAATATGCCTATTATAACTTATTAGTTCAATAAAATGCAACATTGACAGATATTTCCCTTTAAAGGCAACACAAGCTCCAGTCCTGGCACAGCTTCGGTGTTGCACAAACAAACTAGCAAAAAGAAGAATATCAGTCTGAAAGAAAATCCAATGTGAACGCAAAGAGAAAAAGAAATGACTCAAGCGTGTGAGCCAGCAGTACACAAAATCACCTTATAGTCTAAAAACAATACCATTCAGACGTTTGGGCTTGGTAAACGTAATTAACACTTAAAGAAATGAATCATTTTATTTAACAGAGATGCAGTGGATTTATCAAAAGTAACAAAATTGTTCAAAAGTAACAGACTTTTTCATGTTGGTAGAACGCAAAGAAATATGTATTTCAATTGAACGCTGTTCTTTTCTACTTTTATTAAAGAAACCAGAAAACAATCAAGAATACAGTGCACAACGCTTTTTAAAATGGCAGTAATTTTTTAAAATCATGCATTTTTGATCAAATTAACTCAGCCTGATGACACGAGACGCTTTGATTTAGTGTATACTTCAGTTTAGTCGCAACACTGCTTTAATAAGAACTCAGCGTAAAGTGGATCCACTGAGGACCAACTATCACATCATAAAACCTGTACAGTGTAACCGAGGTGTTTGAAACGTGATCCCACAGCAGCACAAGGTTCACTACCCACCGATAACGTGTGCCAAGGCTCCGTTTGGTCCCGAAGTCTTTTTACTGAACGTTTTGTGTAGCTTTATTGATTCCAGGCGTATCTAAATTCGAGCTGTTCATGTGTGCAGGAACGAAGAGTAATGTAGAGAACATGCGCTGAACTTCATCTGCATCTCTGCGTTAATAAATCCAACTCTTTCGTGTTGATAAATACTCCGAGTTCACGTTCAGCATGAAAATGATTTTCCATTGCTTAATGGAAAATTAATTTACAGCAGGAATCCTGGTTTATGAACCAAATCGAATTCCTATTATGATCAAAGCCGTCCGCTGTCACAGGATTTATTGGTTGAACACTGGTTTCTGTAGCTAAATTGACTTATTCGGTAAAGGAATATATGAAGTTTGTTACTGAAGAACAAAGAAAGATCTGGGTTCCTGTGTGGGGTCGCTAAGCCATGCTTATGTAACACAGTGCATGTGTAACCAATCAAAAAATGAACTTCCTCTCCATATAGTTGAGCTCTGGAGCATGTGGTAAATTAAGCCCTTGTTTCACCCTCTTTTTTTTTTTTTGCTTAAGTCAGAAGCTATTAATGATCAAGTATACCATGAATTGCTTACGATAACTGCGCCTTTGCTTTCAATTGCAGCTTTTTGCTTGAAATTGCACATGGTACTTCAAACAAAACCTCTATGATGCATTTGCATAAGTGATTAATCCCGGCCCAGCTGCGGTCTGATGCCTCCACATGCCTTTAGAAGATGAAACCGGTTCCTCATTCTGCACCAGGTCCCAATCGGTATCTGGCAAATGATTCCCGGAGTCACCATGGGAGAACTGGGACAACTTGACCTCTACTGTATGGAGTCTGTGACCCTCCGTAGAACATAACGTATGGATTGTTTCCTGCCTAATTTAGGCATTGTGGGCCAGTGCAGTCATTACCCTTGTCAGTCACACTCCAGCTCTCTGCTCAACCCGGCAGGCCTTTTGAACCGTAGACTGCCGGGATGTAAATCAAAAGCTCGATGGCCTTGACCTGCTGAAGCCCTGGTTGAAATGCGTCCTGACTGCTAAAGGCTGGAGTACATGGGTCAGTCTAGGAATTCCATTGAGCACAGAACGACTGTGATAAATGTTTGCGGGCCTCCTCAAAGTCAAATACCCCACCTTTCCAAACTTACCTCCCCACTGGTTGCCTGACCCCAAAAAGTTGCTCTTCAGCAGAGGTCAGTTTGACATATGTGTCTCATTTTTAGTATTGGTTAATCTATTATATATCACAAGGGAAAAAGTGACGCTGGGCAAATACCATTTCAAATGGTGTTCATATGCTTGAAGTACTAATATTAATAATATGTACTTGTATGCACCTTTAAGATACTTTTATATAGGGGTACAAATATATACTTCTTATCTTTTGTACCTCCTCCAGCTTTGTACCTTTTTTGAGTTAGATTCTTTGGGTTGGGCACTAGGGAGAAACAACCGCTAAACCTCCCGATAAACCAAGCCATATTGCACTATTTATTGCAATGCTGTCAAGACATTCTGACCACAATATAATTCATTTCATTCCAGCATGCAGCCAGAAGTTAAAATCTGTCAAACTAACTGTTACCATAGTGACAAGATGAATTATTACGTTTTTGGTTTCATAAAGTCATAAATCAAGGTTCCCGTGAAGACAGTTGCAGTCCCTAGTTTTCAAAAACAGAAAACAGAGATAAAACCTCAACGAGGAGACAAGTGTGGACCAGATAAGTAAATCAGAGCTGCCGACCAGGACTACTCCGAGACAGCTGAAAATGTTGAATCTTCCTCTATCTCTAAACCTGTCGGCACCTCATTCATAACTGTGATGCAGACTTTATCAGATCATCAGTGACTAACTACAGGTCTACAACCCTCACTCTGGTCTTTTGAGTCTCAACCGTAAAGAAACATTTCTGAGTCATTAAAACAGCTTTCTTACAACAGTTTGTAGATTGGCCACTATTTAAAATGGCCTTAGCTTACAACACAGAAAACAAGATAACAAAAATCACATTTTTCCATTTGATAGCTTGATGGTCTTTAATAGCTGTCAGTCTATAAATGACAAGAAATGAAAAACTTCTCTTAGATAACAATGAAATCTATAACAATGTAATCTGAAAACGTCCACGTTCTTTCTAGTTGTCAAATCCAAAGTTTCCAAGTTTGACAAACACTTTTGAGGGTTGGATGTGAAAAAATAATCTGAAAGCCTTTTTTGTGCATAAAAATAAGGCATTCCTCTTGCCATCTTCCCAAGGTCCAAAGAGTGATTTGGAGCACATCTGAAAATCATAGAGTTGGTGTTCCACATGTTTTTGATAAGGCCTGATGCAAACAACAGAATGTGAGAGAAGCTCACATTATACAAAAATACATTCAAAAAGTCATAAAGGATACGCAGAGAGATTGAATTCACAGTCACAAATCCAAAGTCCTTAAGCTTTTAACTTATGTAATAATCATACATGTATATTATGTACGAAATTAAATAAAAACAAAACAAAAAAAGGGTTATAAAATGTAGAAACATTCCAAGAATCATTAGTATGTAAATTATAGGATGAGACGCAAAGAAAAGTTAATAGCATTATTATTACTATTTATAACTGTATGTTTACATTTTTTGAAGAACCATATCTTAAAAATTTTCATTTAACTTTTCCTCCATTCACACACACACACACACACACACACACACACACAAATAGGCTACATATGGACTTCTTTCAGCTTCAAAATGAGTCCAGAGCCCAGCAGTCCTACGCAGTGGGCTCAAAGAGCACCAACAAAAATATAGCTCAAATGAACTTGGGGATTGTGGGGCAAACCTTTGACCCGTCCTTATTTCCCCAAATGTCTGTTCAGTGGTGATGACCAGACAGCCGTCGTCTATGCGGTGCTCTACTGTAGTGCTGAAAGACAGTAAACAGAGAGCTGGAGCTGCTGTAAAGTCTGCTGTCTGTCATTTATCTGCATTTAACGCATCACTCTAAGCTGGCTGAAATCTAACACAGATGTGTAGTTTCCACTTTTCAAGTTGGCTGCGTTGTCTTAAAGGCCCAGGAGTTTTGTCGACAAATGAAATGATTTAATAATTTGGGATAGTGAGATTTGATTTTTACCAACAAGTGTTGGCAAGTGGCTCAAAGCTCATGTGTAATACATTTTGATGCCTTCTGCACAAGCTGAAATGAAATCAGGGTATTCCAGGAAGGGTTGAATAGACAGATTAAATCTGAGTTTTCAGTGGATGGATTGGATGGACAGCAAATGTTTAAAAAGTTTATTTAGTATGGGGTTTACACACTTCTACACTTTTTTCCTTTTCATCTTTTTTTTCAGAACAATGGCCAAAGATATTTATCCAAGCTCTGCATATTTTTTTTCCTCCACGTTTAAGATCTAGACTGCACTGCCCATGGCCTTTTATTTATTATTATTTTAATAAAAAATACACATTTCTAGAATCACACAATATTTTGGGACAATACTGGTTATTAAAAGCAATATTTGATTATTTTTAGTCAATATATTAAGCACAGAAATAAACAAGAAAAGAAATATAGAAGATTCAGAAGTAGTGCATAATGCTAATTATGGATTGTGGGAAAATGAAATAGGAAGCATTAGCAGATGGTTTGTTTTGATGCTTCTGTATGTTTGAACTTGTTTCTCAAGTCTGTTCAAGACCGAAAATTATCCATGGTGTCCACCTTGGAGAACATCTGCACATGTTTAAGAGTATTGCGTCATAGTTTTTTTTGTTTGTTTGGACGCAACATTAAGCACTATGTAGCATCCTAAAATAGATCTCAAGTTTTTTCAGTAAAGTTTATTTCCTGTCTTTCAACACAATTGCTAAAACGCGCAAGAAAGTGATAATATTTTTCTCTTGCATGATAAATCATTTATTGATGTGCTCCATGAACACACACACACACACACAAAGACAAAGAAGGACCTGCAAACCAAGCAAATCAAAATAAATAACAGTAATTGAACATATTCCAAACATATTATGACAGCATGGTTACTTTGTTGTTAGCTGTTCATTATTGTTAATGTACAGATCTGATAAGGACAGAAGACTGATTGCTTAAAGCCACTGAAGTAAAGTATAGTACATCACACACGTAAGTTAACATGATGGTAAGAGGTGGGGGGTGGGGTGATTTGTGGGAAATGTGGTCATAGGCTTTTACTGAGTTTGGATTATAGGAGTTGTTAAACTGGCTAAGCCATAGCTGCTACCTCACTCGTGGTTTTGGAGACCCTTGTCATGGTTCTGGAACTTCGAATTGGCAAACAGGTGGCCACATTTAACAACTCAGCTATTGGGAAAAAAATCTGTCTCTTCGTTCCAACAAAACCTTGGTTCCACTTCTTCAAAGGAACGCATAAACAAAATATTTGGCCACAATATTTTGGTCAGCTTGAGATGCTGGCTTGAAGAGTCTTGATGTTGAGGTTCATACTTTGCTTAAGGCCTTTTCTGTACATTCACTAACTCGCTCAATGTTTTAACATACTGATAATGCAAGAACAAAGACAAATTATGATTACTGAGGACATTTTCTGGGTTAATACATTGGTGCATTGTAACATAATCTTATGGGTATTGATCTTATTGGGTGCTTTTAGTACACACACACACACACACACACACACACACACACACACACATATATATGAAGAGTTTCAGTGCAGATAAAGATACTGAGTGAATGCTCTCCACACACAGCTAAATCCCAGCCTCAACCCATTCAGAAGTGCCAGCACTTACATAGAAGCCTATATTTTGTAGAAAGAAAGACATGGAATTTTAAGGAAAAAAATGTCAAACACTAGGCTTTTGCATCTGAACTCTTCATAGATAACATATAAACACACACATACGTTATCAGTGTACTTAGAGAGATCCTTGCATAACATTCTGTTTCCTAGTCTCCACAATTCAGGATTCTGCAAATGTTTGGCAAATTTAAAACGAGATAAAGAGAACAACATCTAATTTAGTGAATTAGCAAAAAACTATCAAACAAACAAAAAAAAAAGACATAAAATAAAACAAAATAAAAACCTAAAATATACAAATGTTTGTGTGTTGTATTATGATTATAACTTTGGTTATTAGCATTATTTATCAAAAATAAAGTATTTACAGTCATCTTGATTTATACAACAAACCCCCAACACAAAACACAAAAACACATTGTAATTTAAAATAGTGAGCATTTTTACAGTTGTTTTGGAAAAAACAAAAATATTTTAAATACAAAATTAGACTTGAATCTCTGCTTCATCCAAGATGTCTCTTGGCAGTGTTGCAATTTTTGTGTAGCATCCCAAACCTGTTTCTGAGACCACCGGAGAGGTACTAGGTGTCCTAACGGTAAGTACAGACAGAGAGGGGGAGAAACTAGGAGTCATTGCTGAATGGGTCAACTCGGTGTTTCTAGTGTGAGTGTTGTTGTATGTGGGCAATCTGACCAGTGGTGATCTTCTATAGGGCATTCTGGGAGGCACTGCACGTATTCCTGGCTGGGCAACTGCTGTGATGAGAGGAGGTGGGCGTAGAAGACTCTGAGACTCTGGTTCCACACCTTTGGCCCTCATTCCTTCATCTGGAAGCATCCCAATGTCTGTAAAAACAGAAGCCAAAGATTGGAAGCGTGGCTGCCAGTTGAGAAAGTAGTCCCAACTGTAGCTTCCATGTAGCTGTTCCTCAGATGAAATCAGATTGGTGAGTGAGCCCTCAACTGAACCTTGGTCATCAGACATAGACATACACCTTCTCATGACTTCCTCCACTTCCTTCATATTGACCACCTGAGGGAGCATTCCCTCGCCCCCTCCTTCATCCTTGAAATTATGGAGACTTTCAGAACTGGGCATGTCCACTATTTGGACTATACCTATATTACTACTGGAAGATGGGTCTTCATCTATTGAGTGAAAGGAGAGCTGGTCTGAGTCCCCAGGAATCCCTGAGTCTGAGACTCTTGATGCCTGTTGTGCTGTGACAGAGCTGAGCTGTTTAAAACATGCAAACTTGTTGATCATTTTAATCTCTTGATCTTCAGTAGTCTCTTCCTCTGTAGATCCTCTTCCACTCGAGGTTTTGGAGTTTGAGTTTCTTGAAGGGTTTGGGATATCCATTCTTTGCCACATGTCCAATGGTTCTTGTAAATCCTGGAGGTTAATACCGCTGATACTGCAGTGAAGGTTCTTACCTGTTGTTCCTAAAGAGTCAGACTCATGGTTGAGGTTAGCAGATAAGGATGTTGCTTTCTTTACAGATTTCTCTTTGAACCTGTACCTTAGAACAATGTAAATAAAGCTTATTAAAAGTAGGAGGAACACTATCAATGACACTGTGAGACTGGCAGCGTGGACACTGAGATCAACACTTGTCAGAGCCTTTGCTGAACTGGATATGTTCACAACTACATGGCAGATTGATGTCTTGGAGTCTAGTTTGGGGCTGCTTGCTAGAACAATCAAGTCCTCGGTCGTCTCATTTGAGATGGGGTTTCTTTTCTGATACACGGAGTTTGAGATATATAGGTAGCCAGTTGTTTTGTTGACACTGAAAAAAGGGGATGGGCTGACTAAAGAGTACTCCACCAAGCCATCCAGACCACCGTCATGATCCATAGCCATCAGCTGGCCAATACTTTGGCCAACCTTTACATTGTTTGGCAAAGAGAAATGATACACATTCTGTGTGAATATGGGGCTGAACTCATCAATGCCTTCAATTTCGATTCGCACTCGCAAAGTTGCCACTTGATCTCCTTTGTCACGTGCCTCTACCACAAAGCAGAATTCACTCTCTCCTTCATAGTCAAAAGTCTGTTTTGTATGGATGTCTCCAGTAAGAGGATCAATACCAAAGGCTTCTTTCTTCTCTGGGTTGCTACTGTCATAATCTACGAAACAGGGGGCTAAAATGGAATAAGTAAGAAGTCCGAAGGTTCCTGCATCTTCATCAATAGCATGTACCGTGCACACATGGGTAAAAGCTGGCAAGTTTTCAGGCACAGAGCAGTTGTGGGTGGGAAACATGAAGAATGGGGAATGGTCATTCTCATCCAGTACCAATATGTGAACAATGGCAAAAGATATCTTGTTGTCTATTGGGTTACCATCTGATGCTTGAACTGTTAGGGTAAATTTGCTATCCTCTTCATAGTCCAGTGTACTATTAACTTCAAGAATGCCTGTTGCAGAGTCCACTCTGATCAGACCCCTGCTGTTGCCTGAGATGATGTTGTACGTTACGGTTCCATTTTCTCCTAGATCAGGATCATAGGCAAAAACATAGATAAGGGCTGTACCTAAGGGGCTGTTCTCAGTGACCTGTGCATGGTATTCTTGGCTACTAAAAACAGGTGCATTGTCATTAATATCAAGGACTTTGACTGATACTACAGTTGAGCTGTTCAGAGGAGGGGTTCCCCTGTCTGTTACAGTCACAGTTAACGAGTAAGTATCTGTGGATTCGCGGTTCAGAGTATCACAGAGCACTAACTGGCCAACAGTTTGGCTTTGGGCTTCACCTTGAACGCTAACAACTTCAAGACAGAACCTCCTCTCATCATTTCCACCTACGATTGCATACTCCAAATGGGTGTTTTTATTTGAGTAATCCTTGTCTTCTGCAAAGAGAGTGAGGAGAGTGCTTCCAATAGATGCATCCTCAGGAACACTCACCTCGTATGAGTTCTGAGTAAAGAACGGGGCATTATCATTAAAGTCCACCACCTCTATGTCCACAGAAGTGACACTAAATAGGTTTGGGTCACCACTGTCACGTGCTTCCACCAGTAACCGTAACATGTTTCCATTTGAAACATAGTTCAGAGGCTTGTTGGTAAACACTGAACCTGTAGGCGGTATAAAATTCACATTAATTCTTATTTTATACAAATAACTGTTTTATTTTTACATCAAGACATACTAAATACTACTATTTATACTATTTCTGTTATCTAGTGAGTTAAAATGCCTTGTACCACTGTATTTTGTGAGCAAATAATTTTTGTAGAAAATTACCATTTTCAGGATCAATGTAGAACCCTCTTGCAGGGGAGGAAAGAAGCCTATAAGAAATTCTTCCATTTTGGCCAGAATCTTTATCAGTTGCTGATACAGATACAACATACGAATCTGCTAATGTCCGCTCTGGCAATGCAACCTGGATGTGTGTAGCAAAATATGGTCAATGCTATAAAAAGAGCATGATAGTATCTAACAATACTAATATGCATAATTATATAATGCAAAACCAGTTGGTCATTATTGCAAGATAAACATACACAAAGTAATCAATGCCCCTTACAATAGTTTAATATAATAAATATTAACCTGGTATGACTCCTGAGAGAAGACTGGAGGGTTATCATTGACATCCAAAACCTTGACTGAGATTTCAGCCTCAGTTTGATGAACAGAGTCTGATGCTTCCACTCTCAATATATAGACAGCTTGATCTTCATAGTCAAGGCTTTTAGTTGTGGTAATTACTCCTGAGTACTGGTCAATTGCAAAACATCTGCTGGTCTGATTCTTCTCTATGAATCTATATGTTGCAGAAGGGCTAAGGTCTACATCATTTGCAGTCACTTTGGTGACGATGTAGCCAACAGGAAGATCTGTGCAGATGAAAAGGAACAACACATTTAATGTTGTTCTTCAACATTTTGAAACTTAATCAATTAAATAAGAAAAGTGTCACAATGCTGGCATTGTAGCAGAACAAAATGGTGGGCGTACTTACTTTCTGCAATGGTCACTGGTTCCATGGATGGAATCGTAGGGCTATTGTCATTCACATCCACAACCTGGACACGGACAGTGCAGGTGCCTGTAAGGGGAGGACTTCCCATGTCCTCTGCCTTAAGAATTAACCTGTATTAATATGAAATAAAAATAGAAATTGCTAGGCTGTTGAGCAACCAGAAAATGGAATGATGATGCCTAAAGTGCATCCATGATTGATTAATCAATTTCCAATAGACCATTTCCATATAAAATCAAGCGAAGAAGAAGCCAAGAAGTGTGCCATACTTGTAGGATGAGACAATTTCTCTGTCCAAGACAGCATTGGTGGCAAGAATCCCACGAACAGAATCGATCACAAATGCATTATTGTGGTTCCCATCCACAATGATGTAGCTGATCTGCCCATTCACACCACTGTCAGAATCAGTTGCTAACACCTAAAAAATTAAAGTTAATTTGAAACTAGTATGCAAGATGAAAATCATTTTGGTTTAACTAATGATCAAACAAACCTTTATTCAACTTTATTCACAGTAACCACTTATATGATTCTGAAGTTATATAAAGTGTAAGCCAGTTTTATATAAAAAGTAATTCCATAAAAAGTAATTACCATAACAATCATGGCATTTTGAAACAAAAGCGCAAGATTATTACCTGCATGACATAGGTGTTATGAATTTGTCCCTCCCATACAGCTGTTTTATAGTAGCTTTGCTTGAACACTGGTGCATTGTCATTGACGTCCTGTAGAGTGATGGCCACCCTCGCGTAGGCTGTTTGGAGTCTGTTTTCAGCCAGAACCACTAGGTGAATTTTATGCTGTACCTCAAAGTCCACCAGTCTCTGCTCCCTAACTGTGATATCACCTGTCAAAGAGAATATTTAGAAAATAAAAGGCTTGACAATGCCCTTCCTACTACAAAGCAGTACGATACTGTTGATTCTTCTACAAACAACTGTTACATTTCCTTTTTTCAATACTAAATGCCTAAAAAAATAAAGGATGCCTGATTTTTTATTCTATTGTCAACAAAATGGCTAAAATAAGATATATTCAATTATTTGTTAAATGGCAATTGTTATTCGTATTTCTCTTATTATTCATAAAAGTATATATAATGTATTGCTATATCATCATACCACCAACGCTAATAATAATAATATGAATAATAATAATAAATACAATCACTAAAAGGATTACTAATATGTTACATTATTAATAATCATTTTTGTTGACAGGGGCATATCTGGGCATATTATATGCAAAATTATGGTGATAAAATAGGAATTTTTTTTAAATAACACTTTTTTGTGCTCACCTGTAATTTGGTCAATAGTGAAGGCATCATTTTCATTACCACTGAAAATACTGTACTTGATTGTTCCTTCATCTGCTGTCTGGTCATGAGCAACAATATTTGCCACCCAAGAACCTTATAAATAAGAAGTGGCATACACATACACAGTCAGTCTAGCATCCACAAATACCGACCTTCTCAGAAATACAAGGCTTTAATTTGACAACTAAGCAAATCAATTGTAAAATGTCAAGAGAAACCTCTCAAAGGTGAAAAATATCTCAAATCTGAGAGCTACAATTTACCTGTCTTGCTGTTCTCTGGTATGAAGACTTCATAGAGGTCTTCAGTAAATTTTAACCGTGGCTCTTCATCATTAAGCTGAATGACTACAAGGCAGCTAGAGGTGAGGGAAGGTCTACCTAGATCCATGGCCTGTATACGGAGCAGCTTTGTCCCAAACACCTCATTACTCAGGGGGGCTTTCAAGCTCACAGCTCCATACTTATTAACCTGAAACATCTCATCTTCTTCTGTTAAGCTAAAAACTACTGTTCCGTTGTCTCCCTGATCCGGATCCTGGGCTGTAGCCGTAATGATGGGTCGACCGAGACGTGTGGTCATGGAAGACACTGACACCCGCATGGTCTTGTTAATACATGCGGGTGGATTGTCGTTAATATCTTCCACTTGTATTGTAACAGTAGCGACTGAGCTGCGCGGACCCTGGCTGCAGCCGTCAGTAGCTACAGCACGGAAAACATGCTGGGAACGAGTTTCACGATCCAGCGGCTTTGTGAGCCTTATCACGCCAGTAGAGCCATCAACATAAAAGTTTCCAGAATTTTCCTCCTCCAAGGAGAAGGTCACTACACCATTGGGCCCCTCGTCGGGATCCCATGCTATCAGATGCAGGATCTCTGAACCTGCAGGGAGCCCCTCGCTAATGCTGGAACGATAGCTTTTCCGAGTGAACGAGGGGCTGTTATCATTTTCATCTGAGAGGGTGACGTGCAGCAGCGCAGTGGAGCTCAGCGGTGGATGGCCACGGTCAGATGCAGTGATGACGAGCGAGTAGTTGGATCTCTCCTCTCTGTCCAGGATTCTCGTGGTGCTGATTGCTCCAGTATCAGCGTCAATGCTGAAACACTCTTCATCTTCTAACAGTAGATGGAAAAAGAGATATAAAACATCACCTTAGGAAAGTGTAGATTTTTGTATAGTCACTACTTTTCAACAGTTTGGGTCAGAGAGATTTTTTTTTTATCATTACAAATGATTTAGCATTACAAATTTTATTTTCAATTTTAATAATATTTTACAATATACTGCTTTTCCTGTAGCCTTGATACGTAAGTAAATTATTATAAAACCATTAAAAAACGTATCAACCTTTTTACCAACAGTATAAATGTTGTTTGCACTTTATGTTGCTAATACTGATTTGGACACTAAAATTCAAATATTTCAAGCAGGCATTAGAAGTGGTTCAACAAACCATTATAGTGACATAATTAATAATTATTTTTAAACCCAAATGCATACATGTTTTAAATTAGAGGCCAAATGAAATAGCTTGCCTTCTATGGAGTATTGAATAGTCCCATTCAATCCATTATCAATGTCTGAGGCCTGGAAGATATGAATGACTCCTGGTGACAAGTTCTCTGGAATTACTATGTTCAAGGCAGGCTGAGAAAATTCTGGAGTGTTATCGTTATCATCCAGGACCGAGCACAGGACCGTGGCAGTGCTGGACAGAGACGGAGTGCCACTGTCCTCTGCCTGAACTGTAAAGCAGCCAAAAACACACGAGGAGGTGACAGTGTTATGTTAAGATTTTGGAATGAGCATGCAATTACAGCAATTTCGAAAAAACCCCAAAAACAAATTGGCTCAACAGGTTTATCAAAGTGAACTGAAACTAAACATGTCCCCATTCATTCATTTACCATGCATATAGCTTTCTGCCAACCAATTCTATTTCTACAAACAATATTAATACAGCATATAATGCACTGGTTAAACAGGAAAACAAATAATGAACAGATAAAAAAAACTGGCATTCAAAACATGGAAGTAAATAGTAGTCTGTATGATTTTGGTACTTGTTTTCTGGAGAGATGCGTGAGCTGAGTAAGTAGATAAAGGTATAAGAGTGTGGGAGGATGTAAGATCTCACCTCTGAGAGTAAAACTAGACTGGATCTCTCTGTCTAGCCGAGTAGAGGTTCTGATCTCACCGGTGTGGGAGTTTATTGTAAAGAGCTCATATCCGGGACCAGGTAACAAACTGTAGCTAACAGCAGAATTCGGCCCTGTGGGAAATATATAGATTCACAGGTCATCAGATCTGATTGTTTTTTTGTCTAAAAGAAGTTTATGATTATGAGTGCATGACATCACGGTCTTAGTATTGTATCATATCAGTACCAGTTTACTAGTAATATTTTTTTATGTGATTTCCTTCACTTCTGTGTTTAGGGTGCCAACAAATGATGAGTGTTTGACAGCTGAATGAGGTCTGTTTACCATCTTGTCTGGCAAAGTGCTTTTTCTTATCTGATCTCTTAATTGAAAACAGAACGAAAAAAAAATCCTATTACTATTAACAGCAGCGCCAAGAAAACACAAAGGAAAAGTAGGGGGGAAATGGGATAAAAGAGCTGGTCCGGCGTAAAACCAACACATTGGTGGAGGTTTTGGATTTGAGGAAATTATAGAGCAGAAGTGTAAAAACAAACACACACACACACACTTAAACAAGCACACTGTCAGACAAAAACACAGATTTATAATCAGACACACACAGTCTGCTTCCACACGACACTCATTCAGACATTCAGGTTTCATATTGTTTTCAAAAACCTTTCTTGGCAACACTTTTTGGAGACATTCCACCTACTTAACTTTGATTCTATTGACTATCATGCTTTTAAAATGCATTTCAAGACAGATTACAAAATCCATGCTTTTTTCTAACATTTGATTAGATTTCAAAAGTTTTTGTTTAACTTAAACTAAATAGTATTTATATGTCTTTAGTATTAGCTGCTAAAGGACAGTGCTAAACGAAAAGACAAAATAAGAAAAATATACCCCTTATCCTGTTCAAAAGTTTGCAGTTGTGTCCCTTAATTGTTCTTTAATATCATACAGTCATTACTGGAAAGGCTTCAAATATGCAGAAGATACTGGGAAACCAAAGATTTTTCTGAAGAACAGTAGGTAGTTTAACTTTTTAACAAACAAGGGCTTCACAAACAACTTATTTAATTGTTTTTAATGAGGCAATTTGAATAAATTCAGTAATTGTCTTGTGGATTATATGTAAATATTTGTTAAGTGAAATAGCTTACTGACGGCAGTACTAAATAAATATAACATTCAATTTTTATGATCCTTGCTTTCAGCTAAAGTTACACGCATTTTGCATATTCTGCAAGGGCTATGAAACTTACGAGGATGCTTTTGCAGAGTGTCAAACAATTATGAATTGCTGTTTACATTAATTGCCTGTTATACAGCTACATGAAAGAAACATGTCTCTCTAATATATAATTATGTTTCCCTTTTTCATTAAATATGTCATTGTTTTAATGAGACTTTTTTTTTCTTATGATATCAGTTACACCCATTTTTTTGTGCTGGCAAACAATATTGACGTTTTAAATAAAAAAAAAATGCTGAGTGTATTGCGTTTGTAATGTATTTTTAATTAAATGAATAAATAGGGCAAAAATGAGTGTCAGGTCCCTGATCCGCATGATGGCACACACAAAGTCAAATGGAAACTTATGTCCAGCGGCCACAAACGTCATATATCAACCTAATGAGTATACTAAAATCAAACTGCATTAATGCAACAGCAAGAGACAGTCGAATCAATTACTAACAATATCAATCTTCATCTGATGAACATTTGGCACAGCGGTTTCATGGGGTTTTGTGAGGTTTAACGTAATGGAAGATAAAATCAAAGAAAAACCATAGACCACACTCCTGAAAGGAGTGAATTCTGGGAGAAAAAATAACCGGCCTTTATTAGCACAGATGGCTTGAGTTAGTGAATCATCACACACAATTTCAAATATCCTGCAGGAGGCCTGACTGCTGTTCTAGAATAACGTCAGAAAGCAGAGACAGGCAGACACTGATATTGGGGCTGAGGTATTTTAAAAGGGCCTGGTAGATTTGTGAATATTTGGACTAGGTACAAGACGCACAGAATAACACACGACGTGCGAAAAAGAACATAAAGTGCCGTTGATTTATGTTAGCAATCAAGTTTGTCGAAACAATTCAGGTGAATGTACGTTTTTAACAGCAGGCTGCTAACTAAATAAATGTTAAGTCTGATGACCAAGGCCATCTGGACTTCCAGACTGAAACCCTGATGGACAAATGAAAGAAACTACCTTACGTTAGTCATGTTGAAGTGTTGTGCACACTCGAAGCTACATGGAGACCTGCTTCTGTTACAGAAAGTTGTAACACGAAATAATAAATGACTGTTTTATCAGAGTAAAAAAACTATAGATCAGTACTATTCAAATCAAACTTTACAAACTGTGTATACTCACATTCATAAAAGTGGTTATTTCAAAAGCTAAACGCTGAATAAAAAAACAATAAGGCAAAGGAGAGGCAGGCTATGTGAACACACAGTTTAGTCAAAAAAGAAATGAAGATTTATTCAATATTTAAAAATATACATATTTTTTTTTACTTTTAAAAAACTTTTGAGACAGCATGATGAATATTTTGGACATGATGCAAATACTATGATAATGATAAGTAACCTAATAGAAAAAAGCGTGAAGGAAGCTGAAAGCTTTGTATGGTGTTGTGTCTGCTTATGGCAGCAGCAGATGAAAGCTGAGTATCCATACTGCCATCTTGTGGTGGTTTTTGCAACAGTTTGAATATCAAATGGTGTTTCATTGGCTATTTATTTATGTGCTTCACTATTGTAAAGGTCTCATGGTCTTACCTGAATCCAGGTCAGCTGCAGTGACCGTGACAACGATCTCTCCGGGTTCTCTGTTCTCCATGACGGTGGTGTTGTAAATGTGCTGCTGGATCACAGGAGGATTATCATTGACATCCAAAATCTTCACTGTGAGTGTCTGAGTGGTGGACAAAGAGGGGACGCCGCTGTCTCTGGCCTGGATAGTGAGGATATGGACATTCTGGGATTCATAATCCAGGGAAGAATTCAGGTACAGATGACCTGCAAGATAGAGAGAGATATTATCTATCTATCCATCCAACTATCTAAGATAGATATATATATATATATATATATATATATATATATATATATATATATATATATATATATATATATATATCCACGTTTGTCATGTTTTTCCAGAGACAAATAGGGTGTCATTTTACTATTTTCTGTGTATGTGCAACATTGGTTATGTCAGACATAGTAAATAAACCATGTAAGATTTCTGAAACTTTTCTGAAACTGTTGACTTTACCTATTTTATCCTCGACCTACATTAATTTATATGACTAAACCTATCCCATAATAAATCACTTACCTGTGCTTTCCATGTGAAAGTAGCCCTTCTCATTGCCTGAAATTACACTGTAAATGACATGCCCGTTACTCCCTTCGTCTTCATCTTTGGCCATCACATGATGAACCAGAAGTCCCACCTCTGTGTCCTCTGGGACACAAGCATTTTCAGTGGAGATAAATACAGGACTATTGTCATTGATATCCACCAGAATCAGCTGAGCTATGACCGATGCGTGTTTCCTGTCAGTAGGATCCTCTGCCATGTCACTGACAGTGACTCTGAACACAATGTTCTTGGTTTGCTCACGGTCCAACTGTCCATTTGTTTTGACAACTCCAGTGTGAGGGTCGATGCGTAAAGGCAGTCCCTCTACGTCAGGGTTGGGGTCATAGGTCAAAGAATAATAAAGCTCACTGTTACGCAGACTTCCATCACCATCATGCGCATTAAACACATAGACTGCTGTTCCATTGGTAACATCCTCATAAACACCAAACACAACCAAGTTGTCATTACCAGGGAACCAGGGGGTGTGGTCATTGACATCAACTACACTGATCGCCACAAATGCAGTGACATTATATGTGGGAGGGGCTTCTGCTCGTACAACCAGGAAGTAGCGCTGTGTGACTTCGTAGTCCAGATGTTGTGCCACATAAAGCTCGCCACTAGAGCTTTTGATGCCAAACTGCAAACTACCATCACCCTCGACAACAGAATATCGTAACTGCCTATCTGGTGCATTAGAAATCCAAAGTGATCCAATGACAGTTCCCAGTTTTACATCTTCCCGCACAGCGAAGTATCTGAGGCTCCGAAAATCCTTTGAGATTCCAATTTGTTGGTCTAAGGCATAAACCTGGAATAAAAAAAAAAAATACATTTGTTTAATTATTCTTAAAATATTTATGGCAAGACTTAGTCTAAAGGTGTTTTTTCATGCACTGCTCATTATTTGGACTAATAAACACTACATCTGTAGATATCAATTAAAATATATATAATTAATTATAATTAACAATATACATTTAATTAGCACCTACGTACACCAAACGTCCCAGTTCAGTGCATATCTTTTTTCTGAAGATTATTGCTCATGTATTATTTTCCCTGACACCTTATTCCTGAAATCCTTATAACTCTATTTGTCCATTTACCCTCTATTTATCCTTTTAAATAATGCAAATTACCACATGTTTAGCATCTGAGTCCTTAGTCATCTTCAAGAAACAGCTAAATCACATCTATTCCATCTTTATTTGACCCTCTAACTCTAGCACTCTCTAACTCTCGACTCTCCAACACTAGCTTTCTCTATTCTTTTGTAATTCTATCTACTTGTTTTCTTTTTCTTATATGCATGAGTATATATATATATATATTCTAAAAAACAGCTAAACAGCCTTCTTTTTAAAATATTTTATAATACTGAGGTGTATTTTATTATACTGAGTTTAAAACGGGCTGAGAAGACACCGGCAGAATGAGCATCTCATCCATGTTGGATTTTGTTTTGTTTCTCATTTACGAATCTGTTCACTCCTATGCCGAAACAAGAGGCTTGTTATTGATCTGATTTTGAAAACCTGAATCTGACAAAACCTTGCTGCCATTTATTTTAAGTTCTCATTGAAATGACTGGATTTCACACACACACACACACAATTTCACACATAAATGATAAATATGGCTGATACAAACATAACAACAGTTGTTTTATGCCAGTACCAGCTCCACTAACCTGTATGTGAACAACTGCGGTCTCCTCCAGAGGAAAAAGACCACTGTCTGTGGCAACAACTCTCAGGGTGTAGCGCTTCTGTGGGTTTGAGGAGAACAGTGATGTCACCCTGACATCACCATTACGGTTATCAATACTAAAGTGGCCCAGCTGGTTATCTAAAAATATAAAGAAACATTAGACATCTCATACTAAATCACAACATTTTTCCCTCCAACAGGGGGATATAAACACAAATGACCCATGAATTAAAAATAAATTGTCCTTTCCCCATCAGTTTACCTTTCATTGTGAACATGACAGTTCCATTCTCTCCAGCATCCAGGTCTTTAGCAAACATAGTGATTACAACAGAATTCACGGGAATGCCTGCCCACACCTACACAAACATTTAGCAAATTATATATGCATTCTGTAGATGATGTTATCCCAAGTAATTGTTTTTTGTGTGATTTTTTTATTGGCGTTATTCCAGTCATCAGTGATTTTAGAAATCACTAAAATATGCTGAAATATCAAGCAATTTATCAATTTGCAATGTTAAGAAAAGTCGTTAAACTAATTTTGTTGAATATAAATTTCCCAAGAATTTATTCAAAATCACTTTAGATGCATTTTATGCATGTTTGCTGAAGAAAAGCACTGATTTCTTAAAAAACTTATTTGACTTTTTAACATGTAAGTATACCTTAGAATATAAATACATTGTATTTTCAGAATTACAGAAAAACATCGCTGCTCAATGTACATGAACTGTATAATTAACATGTTCATTTATTTAGATTAAATATACAATTTAGTGTTGTTTGTGTATTCTAGAAAAAGTAATATTATGACCTGTACGTTTAGCTCTTTAGCGGCAGGAAGGTGTGTGAACTGTGGGGGGTTATCGTTGACGTCTGTGACAGTGATGTGAACTGAAGTGGTGGTGTTTAGACGTGGTCGACCCTGATCTGTGACCATCACCCTCAAAACATGCTGTGCCTGCTCCTCACGATCCAAAGCCACCAGGTTTATGATCTCTCCTACAGCCACAGAAAGGGAAAGAAGACGTAGACCTGTTACAGGATTTATTAATTTTCAGAAATAATTGCAAATTGCATAATGTAAAAAAAAACAAAAAAAGATTTTCAGCCTTGACTCAATTTTTGATAAGATTTTTAATGGATTATTAATGGATTATTATTCCTTTTTGACACAGCAGTGTATGAAACATAATTCTGACCTGTTCTGGGGTTGATGCTAAAGTACTTTCCCTCAGACAGCAGGATGTAGGACAATGCTCCATTGTTACGTGAATCTCTGTCTGTAGCTTTTACTGTTCCAATCATCCCATGAGGAGACGGTCCCTCCTGCAAACTGAAGAAGTACACATCTCTACTGAACACAGGTGCATTGTCATTCTCATCCTGAACCGTGACAACCACCGTTGCTGTGGCCTCTGTTTTGCCATTTTGTGCCTTTGCACACACACTAAATCTGTACACGGGTTCAGTTTCGTAGTCAAGACTCTGAGATACAAACATCCATCCGGTCTCTGGGTGGATTCTGAATGGTGGGAATCCAGAGAGGGCTTTAAGAGAGTAAGCAATGACAGGGGGCGCTTCGCCAGGGGTGCCTCCATGCTGGGATGTAGTTCCATGAGCACGTATCTGAATCATTCTAGTGTCTCTTGGAGCGCTTTCTCCAATTTCCACTTGATAAACCAAAGTTTCAAAGGCTAGTGTGTCTTCCACAGAGCCTAAGGAATCCATCTCTATCACAAGACGTAACGTAGAGCTCAGTGAAGGATGACCCTCATCCTCCGCTATGACGTTGAGCTCGTACCTCCGGCTGGAAACCCCTGAGAGGTCGGCGTTCAGCATGAGAGTCCCAAAATGTGGGTGAATGGAAAACAAGTGGCTCTCGGGATGGAACATATAGTGAATTTTGCCATTAAGCCCGCTGTCAGCGTCGTGGGCATGTGCAATGTAAATTGGCGTACCCGGAGGGGTGTTATGGGATATGGTGATGTGTTCTGAGGTCTTCTGGAACTCAGGAAAGTTGTCGTTGACATCTGTGATGGAGATATTGACCTGAGCACTGCTGTAGATAGGAAGGGTTCCCGTGTGGAACTGTATGTTCAGAATGACATAAGAGAGAGACTCGTGGTCCAGGGGCTGGTCAGTGGAGATGATGCCCGACTGGGAACCAATTGAGAAAAGCCTCTGAGGGTCACCTGAGGATATCATGTATGAGACTAGCTCCACAGAATCTAAAATCACAAGGGAAAAAAACAGCAAAATATCATTAATAGGACATGAATAAATAAGATATGCAGAGAAAATTGTATTTATTTTTTTTAATAAAACAAAATTTAATATGTTTTATAATTAAACACTATTTAAGTCTTACTACTGCAATATTTTCCATTTTAGTCAATGTGTTGCTTGGCATTAACGATTTTTGAAATTTACTTGGTATTTCCTGATTGAAACTTCATGTAAAACCTACAGAATTTTGGTCCTACTTCATTTTATGGTGCATTTAAGTTAGGTATCAGGTAAGATTAGGGACGTAGAATATGGTCATGTAGAATAAATGATTTATAAGTACTAATAAACAGCCAACATGTTAATAATAGGAATGCTAATATGCAACTATAGTTATTAGTAAAATTTTGTCCCTAAACTAAAGTGTTTTTGTATGTGTACTTTTACTTTTAAAGGTATAGTTTACCGAAAAATTAAATTTATGCCATTCATTTCTCATTTTGTCCCAAATCTGTATTCTTTTATTTTTCCATGCAACACAAAAACGAAAATAAATAATTGTATTTTATAATTGAAGCTATTGCTTCACAGTTTTAATGTATTTTCAGCAGTTTAATTATATGAAATGATCTCACAGAGGAAATAGCTGAATGTTTTTTTTAATACATACCCTATTAACTGTTAACATAAATAAATGTCAGACAGACTATATGCTTTTAAATGCATAACTTAATGACATACTTACCCCTAACATAAGTATTAAAAGTGGTATTACCATTATCTTATTGTTTGACAGTTGAGGCTCTGAAACGGCTGGAGAAAATCAAAGCCCCCAGAGATTAAGGGACCTGCCCCCCTTTCCAACACAGAATTTCTGAACCTTCCTTCGACTCGAAGAGAGGGTTAATCAGCTAATCTAAACGTTAACCTTAACTGACTGTCTACTGTTGAAGTAGAACTCTAAAAACATTTGTGTGTGCACGTATCCATGAGCGTGAGCCCAAAACCAATATCACGCTTCATTTTATGATTCAAACCCACATATATTTACTCCAAACCCAAATTATAACCTAACAGTTACCAGTGTTTTATTAAAAGCATTTTATTAAATACCATTATACAATCTAAAATGACCTCGAACTAAGTAGAAGTGAATCGCTGAGTATGTTAAGAATGTGTGATTAACCCTAATACCTTAATGGGCATAAAATACTGTTCACTAAAAACAATTGATTGTAGACAAGGAGAAACAGACCGCAGCAAATCCCATTATCTATTTTAACAACCCTGCCAAATAGACTGATATTTAACCCTCTGATCAGCTCATCCCTGACCCACAAACTGGATTAGTCACTGGGATAACAATTACTGGAAATAGTAGGTACTAGTGGAAAAGCAGAATGTAAAAAAAGGTGGATGTATTTCGACACCTTGGACTGCAACTAATTTGGTGTCGCAATTTTATTTATTATTAAAACTGGATAAAATAACTAACATATTTTTATTAAATAATACATATATTTTTTAAATGATCTAATCCAATTTCGTAAACATTTTATGCCTATTATCTCTACAAAACTTAAACTTTAGATTGTTTTTGTTAACATTAATAAGTTAACATTAGCTAACAATGAACAAGATCTATATACAGCATATATGCAGTGATATCACACCATGTCTGTGGAAAATAGCCCCCAGTTTGTAAGACAAGAGGGTCTGGTTGCTTTCAGGGGCTGCTTGGTATCACTGAGCCTGCTGTGGCTAGTTCCTACTCATATCGGCCTAGAAAATCACAACTTTTCATTATCCACCGGTATTAGTACACCATAAAACTACAGAAGTAGTTATGTGGTGTACTAATGTGAATGGATGGGGTTCTGGTTCCTTGCCTCTGTCGCCTCTGGCTTGCTTCGTTGGGGACACTTAACTTCTAGTGATTATCGCCGAATTGATTACAGAGACCGTCTCTGCATTTAATAACAAATTGGTCACTCTCGTCATTATACATCCCTGTCATTGTATTCTTCTACTTTATACTGTACAGTGCTTTGATGCAACCTGTGTTGTTAAAAACGCTATATAAATAAAGATGATTAATTGATTGATTGATTGATTGATAGAAGAGTCAAGTTTTAAATAGGAAAAATATCAACATTCTTTGGTCGTTTTTGAACGTGAAGCTTCTGGTCTAATTGGATTCAATGACATACGTTAAGCTATGCTAAAAGTGCTATCGCCATATAAAAAGCTAACTGTGTTTGAAAGAAAAATCATCAAGGCATTTTAAATGTAAACAGTTGCCTCTGGTCAAAATACCAGTGTTTGTTTGCTACTGTTTTAGACTGTCTTCACTTGTGAAATGGTGCTGATCTGTATATATTTCGCTCCTGATTCAGAAGAGATGACTTTCCTCTGGAGAAAGTCATTTATGAATTAGAAGACTTGTATTTTAGCCAGAAGCAATAATATGAAGTCAGAATCATTTTTATGATGATTTGCTGTTTTTCACCTCACAAGACTGTAGCTGATGGACTGGAGTTGTGGATTAAGGTGATGTTTTAATCAGCTCTTACATAAACTACACCCGTACACAGTTTCACTCAGTCTAATCTCAGACAGGACAAAGTGTCAGCCACAACCTTTCTCAGAAAAAGCAAGGACAACTCACTGGCAGGCGTAACAGCTTGAACCAAACCAACAGAGGAGCCCACAGGTGCATCCTCAGAGATAGAAAAGGTGTAGTGGGCTTTTTGGAAGAGGGCAGGGGGCTGGTCACTCTGCAAGATGTTCACTGTGATGTTGGCAGGATAAAGAGCAGACGTGCCTCCTCCATCCTGAGCAGACACGGACAGCTTCACACTGCTGCTGCGCAGCTGGGAAAGTGAAGCGTTCAGGTAGAGAGAACCTGAGGAACACACACAAAACCTACATTAACATCACAAAGGGCACTTGTACAAGGTGTTATTTCCGTATAGTTGATCAATTAAAAAAGAATGTTTAAAGGGTAACTTCACCCCAAAATGAAAATTGTGTCATTAATCATTCCCACATCTTTCCAAAGCCATAAAAACTCCCTCTGAACACAATTTAAGATATTTTTGATGAAAACCGGGAGGCTTGTGACATTAGAATACTATCATTAGAATACTCATCTTCCAATCACTGGTTCAAACCTAACAATACTGAGCTACAAGAATAGTTTGTATGTAAAGAATATAAAAAAATAATAACTTTTCAGTGCCATAGCCGAGAGTATCCGGACTGGACGTAAAATGCATATGATCATCTGTGTCAGCCGCAACGTGAGGATACATTTTCTATATTTATGCGTTGGTTTTATGGTTTGAACACAAACAGCGCATTCTGTGTCATCCAAAATATTTTAAATTGTGCTCTGAAAGATGAACAAAGCTTTTATGGGCCATTAATCACAACATTTTCAGATTACAGACTGAAATTTAAGGGTACTGAAATTAATAATCTTGACACTATCTTGATTTAATGTGTAATAAAAACATATTCTTTAACTGCTAGATAACTTGGTAAGCACAAGACCATAATGTTTTGTTTTGTTTTGTTTTACTTAAAAAACTACTCTATCTTTTTTTAGTTCTTTTAAGAACAAACCTAAACACTAGTTAACAGGAGAAAACATCCCATCGCTGATGGTGACATGGTGTATATGTTTGTGGCTAGCTTTTGACAGATGGTGGGGGGCCTGCTAGATTCTGTCACCTTGATTTAACTTAAAATCCTTAGCATCTGTTGATTTAAAGCAGAAGTGGTAAACCATGTGTGCCCCCGCTGGTACACAGAAGAGTAATCACCTACATGCAAACAAAAGAGAGAATATGTGTGTTTTTCTTTGGTCGTTTGTTTTCAAATTTCCTAGCTCCTGCATGTTAATAAACAAGAAATAAAATAAAATTAGTCTCCTATATGTTTAGGGTAAGTAAGTGTCACACGTCTGATACCAAAACAGCATTATGGTAGTCCAGCAATTCAATTTAGAAAAAGAAATGAATACTCGGAGACAAGCAATATTAACTTCTCCAATGCACCCTAAAAGAGGCAATTTGAACAAGCTCTAAAAATGATCTGTGGGGTATTTTGAGCTAAAACTTCACATACACATTCTGGGGTCATCGGGTACTTATTTTACGTTTCTTGTAAAACGTGGCGTACTGGGTCCCCTTTAAGAAGTTACTATCTAAGAAGTACAAATCTGTTTACTTTTAAGATATATATTTTTTTTACTTTTCAAAGTGATTTACTTATAATTAAATACTAGGGATAAAGATGGAAAATGCGGCTAGAGCAACAAAAATGCAATGCCCATTCTGTAAGACCCCTAAGACAGAGCTGATCATCCTTGCGGTGACAAACAATGTGTAAGACACGTTCAAGAACTTGCAAATGCCTTGGCAGAAGAGTGGAGAAACATCTCTCAAATCTGCAGCAGTCCATGAGAAAAGATACACTGTAGGACTTAAAGCAGTCCCTTTGTTCAGGGGCTCATTATTCCTGTTTATCAAGTGCCTGTGAAACTTCAGTTTATGTCTCGGCTGTAAAACTTGTTATGTTAATACAAATATATAGAAAGAAATTTGTTTAGAAAACATTAAGAAATTTTCTGTAAATAAATGCAGTTAAATTGTATTTATAAAAAAGGGTCATTCCACCAAATAATGATTTCTGAAATCTAAGTTAAAAGGCTAGTAATGTGTGGTTTAAAAATTAATATAAACTTGTTTTGATTTCTTTGCATTATCTGAGGTCATATTTTGCACATGAATGCTCAAATGTTCACACACACACACACACACACACACACACACCTATAAATAGTAAAGCAAAAGAAACAGTGGGACAATTTTCTGAATTTTTTTCAGAGCAATATATATAGCAACGTCCTGAAGGACCGTCGTGGGAAAAAGGTAGTAGGTTCAGAGAAAAAGTCACATCAAAAATCTAAACCAATTATGCTAAGCAGGGATACTGGAGAAGTGACTGCATGTAGACCCCATAAGTTCTCTTTCCTACAATGTCCTCTGTCACAAGGGACACTGGGAAATTTGATTAATTGCAGTGAATTAGTTTCATCTTAATGAAATCTTATGTTTTACGCTTTATGTCTCAATGCAAAAGGAATATTTACTCTGGCTTTTGAGCAGTACTATACAGTGCTTGAGCATACAGTAGTATATGAAAGCAGAACAAGTGTGCTTATATATCTTTGCCACTTCTGCATTAAAGAGGGAAAAAGAGGGAGGGAGAGAGGGGGGGTATATATATGTAACAATTAACAGCAGAACAGTGATTGTAATGGGATTATGGAAAAATAAATCACAGCCCTCCAACTTCATTACAGAGTAATCTGATTACTGTAATGCGTCACACCAAACAACACAGCTCAGCAGGAGCTCTATGTGTGTGAACAGTAAAGGACACTGACAGTAACATACAAATCATTTTAATCATAACAGTTATCTGTATTTCCTAAACTGCTAATGCGATTTTAATATTTGACATCTTTATATAGCGTATTATCGACCATTACACAATATAAATTAGGGAAAAGTAAATAATCTTTATCTCTATGCCATTTTCAATGTGCTGTAAATTGAAAAGTATAGGCTTGCTCATAACATCATTGCATATTGGTCTTATATTTCAGATTAAAAATGAAACATTTTGCCAAAATTTTATGAGTCCACTCAGTCCACTGTATGTGGTATGCTTAGCAACAATTGGCACATTTTCTAATAACTGAGTACATCATATAAAGCACAGACATCCACTTCACACAGTCTGTACTCATGTTTAGTCAGGGTTTAGAAAGGTGCTGTGTAAATCCACAGGCCTCCTACTAAGATGTGACAAAAGCAATTACTGTATCTGTTACAGAAGACTCTCAGCCTGGCCGTCGAGAAAAGACATGTTGTCTAAACAAAATATAGCAGTTATCTATGGACTATAGCATCGCACACATCTGACTTGTTAAATTTTAGTTAGATCTTTCTATTTCATTGTAAATAAAAGATTCTCAGAAGTGAACGTTGTGTTCTGTAGAAACAGCTTTCAGTCCCAGCATGTTACCTGTTGACTGGTCCACAGTGAATAAAGACGCAGAATCTCCCGGAAGAAGCTCATAGGTGATTCTTCCATTGTTCCCAGAATCCCGGTCAGAAGCAAAGACGCCGAGTAGCTCAGTGCCAGGTTGGGCATGGATGCTCACACTCGTGACGTATTTCTCAGGGCTAAAAACAGGAGCGTTATCATTCACATCCTCCACATTGATGTGAACAAACGTCTGTGAACTGAGCCCATCCTGTTCAGGAAGAAAACATAATTACTAGCTTCTTTTTTCATTTAAAGTCAATTTGCCAGTATTAACAAAACTCACCCGATCCTCAGCTTTAACTGACAGGTCAAAGGTCACAAGGCCAGCTTCATGATCGATATCCTGAGACACGCAGATTTCCCCAGTAACAGAGTCGATGTGAAAGTAAGGGTGGTCATCCTTGCTGCTGAAGCCATCATAAAGAGAGTACTGCACTGATCCAAACTCAGCGTCATCAGCATCTGTGGCAGCGACCTGGACCAGATGGAAATGTATAAATAAAGTCAATCTTATCTATACCTGCAGCGGATACAATTTCCTTAGTCTCCAGTGCAAGAATTACTCATAATCCCATGCAATGTTGTGGTCATACCAATGTTTTTGGCGTTGTTTAACATCAATACTGTAATTATTCTTGCACAGTTTATACAAGAACTGCATCATTCTTCTAAAACTAGGAGCCTGTAATCAATCATTTGTGTATTAGGAGCATTAACATTTGGTAATTGTCTCACATTAACGTTTCCAGATTTACTCTTTTAGACCACTAAAACCTTTTGTGTGGAAAACAGACTTATGAGTTCTTTTTGAGTAATTTGCAGGCGATGAACAACACTATAAACACAATAGCCTTGTTTTCCTTATGACCCTAAGACAATTCACACGGCACCAACAGATGCAGACATACGGCAAACCTGTTTTCCATCGGATCAGTGCATTGGCGTCTGTTGCCATTGGTCAACGCTTGTCTTAGCTGATTGAACATGTTGCGTCTGCGTTTGTTGGATCTCGTAACCATCTTACATTTTGGTGAATCTCATTTGTACATGTTAAATGGGTATGCCCACTGACATTATAGAAATAGAATGTTTAAAATCAATCAAATTGATTTGCGTCGACTTGCTAAAATGTTTAGTAGTTGAGTTTAATGATTTCTGTTGGAAAAAAAGATATCTAAAATATTATAAAAATATCCTAAACTATATAAAAACTGTTAGATAAATCAGATTTCTTTTTGTGTTAAAAAGGGAATGGGTCTGAATTTCTTGTATTTTTAGAAAACACATTTCCATTAATCATTAAGCTTTGTGGTAATGTTTTTGCAATCTGACATTCTGAAATCAGACATTTCCTTTATCTGAGTATATACTGAGAGAACTTAATTAACAGCAAACCCAATACATGTCTTTTTTTTAAGTCTATGAATTCCAGTGGAAAATGTTGATTCGTTTTTCTAAATCAGATTTTCTGTAGCTGAGTCACTGGGATATGATTATGTGTTTTTTGGTATTGTTAAGCGGTGCATGTTAAGCGGCGGTACTTATTCTTATTACCACCTTTCATATCTTCAGCAGCACCATACGATCTAAGCCTTTCTGTCATAAAAAAAGATATCATACTAACATTTATGAGCCCAGTAGTGGGTGGAAGACTAGGACCTCTGTTCAAAGTCTAAAAGCAACTGTCTGAGATCATAAATTCCAGAAACACTCTTTGCACGCAGAGCTGATTGCGGCTACGATCAAGAGAGATATATAAAAATATATCCTCTGAAAAGATGGCAAGATTGTTCATGGTCGTGAAGTCATACAACAGATGGCACGGCACCCAGATCCCTCAACATCACAAAGTCAGTCTGGGATTATATGAAGAGACAGAAACAATTGAGGCTAAAGCCTAAATCCACTGAAGATCTCCTGCCGCCACCAAAACTTTATTAAAACGTGCACCTATAGTTGCACTGTTTGTAAAGCAAAAGGTGGGAACACCAAATACTGATCTGATTTAGCTAATACAGTTCATTGATACAACAATTACAATTATTTTATACCTTTATACCTAAGTAATATTACTATCATTTAAAATAACTTATTTTAAAAGTAATTTATTCCTGTGATGAGTTTTTGGCAGAAATTACGTCTAAAGGACACATGACTCTAATGACCTAATAAATGTATATATATAAAAAAAGCTTTTGCTACATTTGAATGACAATGACAATTAATATTAGGCAAAAGAAAAGGGGTTTAAAATGTGTTCATTTATTTATATGCGCTGTATACATTAAGTAATCATAAACAGCCAATATGCTAATATTAATATGCATGCTAATAAGCAACTAGGAAAAAATAAGCAACCATCTAAAGTGTTTCCAATACAATATTGAAACTGCCAATACAGATTGATTGGTCATGCCGAGCACACTTGTGCCAGGCGACGGTTTCACACACAAGGAGGCAAAGCAGTGAGCGGTGTGTTGTGGCTATTCTGCGACATAGCTGTCTTTGTCTCAACAAAAAGTCTTAGTACCGTCTCTGTTTTGAGAGTCAGTGAGTGTGTGTGTTGTTGTGATAGTAATTGAGTGTTTCTTCTGACCTTGTGATCACTACAATGATTTATTTGTCGTGCACAGGCTTTATCCACAATAGCTGCACAGCTAGTTAGTTAAAGCGCTTACCAAAAACAAAACCTGCCTCACACCTGTCTTGGCCGTGTTACAGTGATTTTTTATTTTTGCTTCTTTGTTCACTCGAAAATTAAATTCCTTTCATCATTTGCACTCTCTCAAGCCTTTCCAGTTTCAGTCTATATACTTCAGCATATCATGTTTTACTTGCAATTACTTTGCAATTAAATGTGAAATCTACTAGCAATTTCTGACTGAAAATTGTTTCTACACCAATTCATTTTTAGCTTACAATGCAAGTCAACATTGGTCAAAACGTCTTCTTTTTGTGTTTTTAGAAGAAAGCAAATCATGCAGGTTTGGTATAACATGAGGGCTTGTAAATGTAATACTTCTGACTAAGCCATGTTTCCCTAAAAGTCTAAAACATGCACGTATTTGACAAGAGTAACAGTGGCATATTATTTTCTATCAAATTCATGAAAAGGAGTGTAATAATATTTACCTGTAAAATGCATGTCCCAACAACCGTGTGCTCTTTGACGGTAACATTATAGAATTGTTGTTTGAATATAGGTTTATTGTCATTGACATCCACCACATGGATGGTCAAGGTGGCTGTAGAGGACAGAGACGGAGAGCCATCATCTGTAGCCACCACCAAGAACCTTAGCTCTGTCTCTCTCTCGTGGTCCAGGCCTGCAGCAGTAGTAATAAGACCTGATGCTGCATCTATTCTCAACAACATCTCCTGCTCTGGCTGCATAATAGAGTAGATGATTCCAGAATCTCCTCCAAGATCTCTGTCTGTGGCCTTGACCTGGAAAAGAGCTGTTCCCTCACGTACGTCCTCGGGAATGCTCTCCTTGTAGGTGTTTTGGTTAAAAACAGGTGGATTGTCATTCACATCTGTGACCCGAATCTGAAATGTTGTTTCGCTGCTCAGAGGAGGCGAACCGAAATCTCTGGCTGTCACAGTGAGTTCATACACGTCCTTCGCCTCTCGGTCCAGTGGGCCATCCACGCAGAGAGCATAAAGAAAATCATCAGTGGATTTGAGGGAGAACATCCCATCCCCACCTTGGAGGTGCACATCAATCTTCTTGACATCTCCTAAATCTGGATCTGAAACTGCAATTCTTGCAACATAGTCCCCCGGTCTCGCCCCCTCGGATACTTCAGGTGCTCCGGCCTCATTAAGAAAAAGGATGCTAATATTCGGGCGGTTGTCATTGACATCCAGGACTTTAATACTTACAAATGTGCTGGAGGATTCGGGCTGAACCCCGGCATCCCATGCTGTCACAACAAGCTCAAAAAATGACTGGTTTTCATAGTCCAAAGATTTATTGACGCTAATGATACCCGATGAACTATCAATGACGAAAAACTCGTTCGGGTCACTTCGACGGCGGTTAATTTTATAGGTGACCCAGCCATTGCTGCCGAGATCCGGGTCGGTCGCGAACACCTGGCAGACCGGTGTCATTAACGGGGTGTTTTCCCACACAACAGCGTGGTACTCTGTCTGATTGAACACAGGCTGGTTGTCATTTTCGTCAAGTACTGTGATATGCACTTGCAGCTCGCCTGTTTTGGGTGGTGAACCACCATCGAACGCCTCCACTGTGAAACTGTAGAAGCTTGTAATTTCTCTGTCTAATCTTGCTCGCAGAATAAGGTCAAAACTGAACATACCACTATTGCGGATCTCGACTTTAAAAAGATTCCTCACGTCTCCATCTGTGATCCTGTAGCCCTGGATGCCGTAATCACCCTCATCCTGGTCCCGTGCTCCTTCCAACTCAAAACAGGTTCCTGGAGGGCTCAGTTCAGACACATTCAAATGCACTGTTTTTACGGGGAACGCAGGGGAGTGATCATTCACATCCTTCACCTCGATGACTACTTTATTGACTTCTCCTGTTAAAGTGGCGGCCGCGAACTCGTACTTATTTGTGCGTTCCCGATCCAGGACCACGGCGGTGGAGATGATCCCGGTGTCTGCGTCGATCTCGAAGTCTCTGAACACATCCGAGTCTCTGCTCTCAGATATAAAGAATCCAGAACTTTGGCTTTTCGCCGGCAGTCCAGCTCTTATATCCCCGACTATAGTTTTCGCAGGTAAACCTTCCTCTATGGAGAGACTGAGATTGAACACCTGTGCGCAACCGTCCTCACGAAACAACGCAAATAAGAGGAATTGAAGTAAAGTCTGTGCGTAAATCTCCATGTTCATGTGAAAACATTAGTAGGCTAGACGTTTGTTGCATTCATTGCGAAAAGGAAACAAGTGCTCTGACTGAAGTTCACTCTCCAGAGCGCGTTTCTTCAGGGGCGAATGTTGCTCCTTGTCTTAACAGCTTTACAGCCATCGCCCCTCCGCTGTGTGTGTGTGTGTGTGTGTGTGTGTGTGTACAGCATCGCCTGCTGAGTGAGAGTTGAACGCGGCAAATGTCAGTATGAGCTGTGCACGAGCGCCTGGTGAGTCACGTGACGCGAAGTATCTTCAAGCAGGTGAAAAAAAACAATTACAATTGTATTATATAAAATTTTATTATGCCTTGTTGCATCGTGCAATACATTATTTAGGACTGTCAGGCAAACAACAAACAGGCCTATGTATTTGGTATCATTAAAAGAACCGTGAGACTTTCATATGCAAGTTTTTTGAAAACCTCAGTTTTCTATTTATGTTAATTATTATACTTCTTAGTATATAGTTTCTAATTATATTAGATCTATGAGACATATGTGTGCATTGGTTATAGAAATAGAAATCTTGTTTATGCGAGTCCATTGAAACATACTGGCACTAAACTATAAGAAGTAGAATAACTGTGAGACAATACTCATCCTGTGGCTCCTCTTAGTGGACAACATTAGCACTACATTGATTTGTGTCTGAACCTGAGCGTGACATCTGAAAAAATGTTTATGCATTTAACAAGTCCCTTTTATGACGGCACATAGAAAGTTTGCAGAAATTTCACAGCTGCAATGACAAAAACATAATTATTTTCGGTATAAAGTAGTAGGCTAAGCTATTTTAGTGAGGAGCACTATCCAATAGAAACATTTCATAATCGTGACAAATGGCTAATAAGTCTAACAGTCTGTATTTATGTTCCTCAACTTTTTAATCCCAAAGAACGCGTAAAGGACAATATTTTAAGGCCCTTATTTCCGCTACTATAGATACATTTCAGAATTACATTTTTTTAAGTACACTATACAGTGTTCTTCTGGATTTACACGTTTTATTAAGAAAACTATTTTCGATCCAGTAAAATATGTTAGAGCTTACTTAAAATATATCCTAAATTTTTTCCATGACTTTTTTTTTTAGGTTTAGTCAACTAATAAGTTAAAATGTAAGAAATGCTGGCATGATCCATAAAACTGAGCACTGTTCAGATGCTGAGCTCCTCACCACTCCTCTCCCGCCTTTTTTATTGTAGTCCACTGGGCCTATGCCTTTTAAGCAAATCGTGTTGATCAAAACATGCAACAATATTTAAATATAATATTTTAAATTTTATTTATTTTCCACGTTTTTAGTCATTAACTGTGAAAGTAACATATGAAATATGCTGTTGAATTAGCAGACCAGGTGTTTTGAAAACAGGTTTATTGCCCCTTTGTTGTACATGGCACAGATAGATAGATAGATAGATAGATAGATAGATAGATAGATAGATAGATAGATAGATAGATAGATAGATAGATAGATAGATAGATAGATAGATAGATAGATAGATAGATAGATAGATGTGACATTATTGGGGTCACTTAAACACCCTGCGGGATATCCGCGAACCTGGCAACACCCGCGTCCTTCTGACGTAGCGCTCTACCGGAAGACGCTTTGTCGCGCCCGGAAGTCTTATGTTTTTCACGTCCGGTTCAGATTGTAATTGTTTGGCGTGTTGAAGCTTTAACGTCTGATGAAGATTTAAAAGTTTGCCTGCCGTGCTCGCGTTTTAAGAAAACAGCAAACATGACTGAGGTAAATTGGGTATTTTATTTTATGTTTCACAATGAGAGTCTAGCCGCACGTTTGTACACGAAAGCGGCGTGCTGCGTTTCTACACACGCGTGGTCATCTGGATATGTGTATCTACTGCTACTAAATTGCTGTTTATACTGACCGATGCGGAGGTCTCGTGTTGAATTTCGGTGTTTTATTCCTACAGGAAGTGCAGAAGCACTCTGTCCACACGCTTGTGTTTCGTTCTTTGAAAAGAACTCACGACATGTTTGTGTCAGATCACGCAAAACAAGTAGCTCTGGACGAGCAGAGGTAAATATCATGTGGCTCTCATATTAGCTTAACAGGAAAATAACATGAAATGTTACACTTGAACATTTGACACGTTAAAGTTCTCCATGAAGAACTTGTAGTTGTTGTTTGTGAATTTGTATATAAAGCTAAATCGTTAGTTAATACTACTTATATCTTACTACTTGTGTCTTTAGCTACAAGATGAAAATGACCGTGAAGATGAGAGCAGAATACAAACCTGTGTTGCACATGCCTGTGTTGAAAGAGGGCAGAGACAGAGGGCCACTCCATGCCTCTGACCCATATGGCCAGCCGGGATACCCACTGCCTGGTATAATGCTCTTTTTCATTTGGAAACTGATTTACTCACCACTCTCGGTCCGTTTTTGTGTTAAGTCTCTAAAAACATGAAACACAAACATTAAGTCCCTTAAAAACATCTAAAATCTAAAAGACTTTCTAATTCCATTCTGTTGTAACCGTTTAACTTTGTTGGGTTTTATTCAGACTCTGGCCCAGATTACTTGGTGACGGGAACCCATCCGTATCCATCAGCTCCTGGTGAGTCTGAAAACCTAGATTCTTAACATTTAAGTGAATAGCACAGAAGTGCATTTTCTTCAGAGGCCTTCTGACTTTTTTCCCTAATGTTTTTAGGAGTGGCCCTCACTGCAGATACACAGATACAGAAGATGCCCAGTGAAGCAGGTGTTCACTCCATGGCTCTGGCCCTTCCTCCCTCTCAAGCAAGGTGATAAACTAAACACCAGTACTTCAGATCTGATTTAGAGCTGCACAGTCAGCTTCAGGTGTTCAGTGCTTGTTTGTATGTCTGCACGAATAGGTAAAAATGCAAGATAAGCTCTAAATCAAGTTACCTTGTGACATTTGGATATGCCATCTCGTGAGCTGCTAGCATAAAACTGCTCTTCATCCTAATACACCCAGTTCATATGAGCTACTTATTTAATTAAATCCGTGTTTGCAATTTGAAAATCACAATAAGCTATATTTTTATTTGTTTTAGTTTTAATATAAAAATTGAAATGTTTCAGGTCATTTCCACAGCCTGGCAAACTTTTATGTGTGTATAATTAAAGATGCACATATCTTAACGGGTATGTGATGTTGTTCATCTGTCATTAGATGTAAATGAGGTTTTTGCTTTGCAGGCAGGAAGCCAGTCGGACTGCAGCCAGCGTGGCAGATATCCACAGACATGCAGGAGGTGCAGAGAGATCTCAGCCCCCACAACACGCACTGGTGAGCATCCGCTTTTATTTTTATATCAATTATTAAAAGAATTCTTTTAGATTTAGTTGCTTGTAATGTCAGGTCACGAGTATGGCTGCTCTCCCGTGCATATGTCAGCAGTCTACTTTAAACTGGACTAATTTTGTATTTCAGTGTTTAGATAACTGCACGTTTAGTTAAAGATGAAGTTCAAAGCGTCAATTTATTAATTTATTTTCCCTTGCAGTCTCTCTTGGAAGGAGGTACTAAAACTTCTGCACTGATACCAAGAAAGGCTCCTACCATGCCCAAACCTCAGTGGCATCCTCCATGGAAACTGTACAGAGTGAGTGCTCGGTCTTCCTTCAGGAATTATTTCTGAGTACCTGTAGAAAGAAACTATCACTTTTCTATGTTTGGAAAGCATGAGTAATGGCTTCGTTTTAAATGCTATAACGATACAGACAAAAAGGGTGGATTGCATTGGTGACGTTTCATTGGATATGTTGTGTTTCTCAGGTCATTAGTGGCCATCTGGGCTGGGTCAGGTCTATAGCAGTGGAGCCTGGAAACCAGTGGTTTGTGACTGGATCGGCAGACAGAACTATAAAGGTGATCTATCTCACTTTAAATTAGTCCAAAGAGAACTGACTGTCTGCTTATTGTCTACAGATCTATTTATTTTTATGTGTGTATGCCGTAAAAGTGCCAAGTTCAGCCCTACAAACATGTACAGCAAACCTAGAGTTTATTTATTAGAAAACTCACAATGACATTTTTTTTCCACAACATGGAGCTCTACTGAAGATAATCATTCACTTGTAGAGAATGTTAAGGACCGTGATTAGTGTTAAGCTTTTGCTCTGTACCCCTAGATCTGGGATCTTGCGAGTGGTAAGCTGAAGCTGTCTCTGACGGGTCACATCAGCACGGTGAGAGGGGTGGCTGTCAGCACACGCAGCCCTTACCTCTTCTCCTGCGGGGAGGACAAGCAGGTTAAATGCTGGGATCTAGAGTATAACAAGGTACAAACTTTACAAACACAAACATGCATTCAGTCTTACCTTTACTCGCTGGATACAGGCATGGATACATGTTTCCGGTTTCTGTGTTGTCCGCAGGTTATTCGGCACTATCACGGTCACCTGAGTGCAGTGTATGACCTTGACCTCCATCCTACCATTGACGTACTGGTGACCTGTAGTCGAGATGCCACAGCCAGAGTAAGAGCAGTTATCAGCATTTTCTAGTTGATTAACCTTGAACCTACTATACAAAAGTCCTAACGTGTATTGTCTGTGTGTGTTAGGTTTGGGACATCAGGACCAAGGCAAATGTCCACACTCTTTCTGGACACACCAACACAGTGGCCACTGTCAAATGTCAAAGTGCTGAGCCGCAGGTGATTACAGGTATGCATCCATCTCTTTTTGCCTTCTAAATAGATTTCTACTTTTGCTACATTTATAAAGGAAATTGCCTTATTTCTGCTCATGTTGAGTGTGCTTTTTATTTGTCTTTTAGGAAGTCATGACACCACCATAAGACTCTGGGATCTGGTTGCCGGCAAAACAAGAGCTACACTGACAAACCACAAGAAGTCTGTCAGAGCATTAATTCTCCATCCCAGACAGTAGGTTGCTTATGTAACATGGCAAGAAACATACATGATAAACCAATATAAATACAATAGTAAACCTGTAAACGGTATAAAGCAATTAATGCTGCAAGTTACATTCCCATGAAATCAAACTCCATTGAAATCCAATTTGTGCCACCACATTTCCATTTGTCATTTAATCTTTTTTTTGTTGTTAGCTACTGTCTTTGATTTTATATCTTTTGATTTAAATTTTTTTTAATCAACCTATTTTGTTGAATTTAGTTTATTGAAGCAACAAATCTAAAAGCGTGATTTTGCAAGAAGTTAATTGATACAAGGAACTCATCTGACCGTAGTTCTATTATATTCACATTGATAATCTTCATTGATTTACTCTAAAAATAAAATCTCTTATTTCTCATTTAAAATGTTAAACTTATTAAGTAGCTTATAGTGTTTTAATATAAAGCAGTCTTATGTCTAGGACAACTTGAGCCGTGAACCTTTTATGCAGCAGCTCACTGTGAACAGAAATGTGTTGTTCACTAGTGACAAGGGTTTTCTGTGCAAAACTAGTAGAGACAATTCATTAATTATAAATTCAGTTAATTTTCATTATCAGTTACAGTACATTTTATTGTTTACTTGTTGCAGCCCTAAGTATAAATCAGCTTTGTTTCATCATGAATATACTATTTTAGTAGGCTTTTTAATTTTTAGTGTTTAGTTTTGTCTTTTTTTAATAAATATTGCTCCAGTCTAAGTAATTGTAGTGAAGCAAGTTAAACTTATTTCAGTTAGGTATCAAGGTAACCGATTTTCCCTTATTTTTAGCCATAATTTAAATTCGTTTCCCATATGTGTCAAATCATAGGTCTCAAAACAAATGAAACTGTTAGATTGTTGGTTGTCTCTCATACTAAATTCCAGCTCCATAAATCTGGATCAAAGTCATATTTTACTTCTGTAACCCTCTCTTTAATAGGTACACCTTTGCCTCTGGTTCTCCTGACAACATTAAGCAGTGGAAATGTCCTGATGGGAACTTCATTCAAAATCTTTCAGGACACAATGCCATTATCAACACACTGGCTGTCAATTCAGATGGAGTTCTAGTGTCAGGAGGTGAAATACTCCTTCGGTCTTTTCTATTGTAAAAGCAGTCCTGCTGAAATCTGTTGTAGAAGACAAAATTCATCAGTGTTTATGTACGTTTCTTCCCCTTTTTCGCATCAGCTGATAATGGCACTATTCACATGTGGGACTGGAGGACTGGCTACAACTTCCAGAGGATTCATGCAGCAGTGCAGCCTGGGTCTCTGGACAGCGAGTCTGGGATCTTTGCGTGCGTGTTTGATCAGTCTGAAAGCCGACTCATAACAGCAGAGGCTGACAAAACCATTAAGGTCTACAAAGAGGACGACACGGCTGTAAGTTCTTGGTTTATTATTAACCTTTACTCAATATTGTTATAACAAAAAATAAATTTGTTGACTTCAAAATATAAACACTATGGGAAAAGTTTCAGATAGAAAATAACCTTTTTTTATTTTAAGATTTTCAAATATTTAATTAACTTTTTTTTTCTTTCTTTCAGACTGAAGAATCCCACCCTGTTAATTGGAAACCTGAGATTTTGAAGAGAAAAAGATTTTAATTTGTGTACGTTTCTGTATTTGAAAAATACTTTGCTACAATTTAGCCTGCTGATTTCTAACAGCATCTGCTTAAGGCATAAATGTAAACATTGCATTCAACTCCAGAGAAGTCAAGAGACCTAAGATCAGATGACACGCAGCTCACTTATTTACAAAAAAAATAAACTTTTTATACATTTGCTGTATACAATTTCTTCCTTGTCTACTCTAGACAGTATAAGCATGTATGTGTGACCTGAAGGGCAAGAAATCCTACAGTCTAATAATGTCAAACCTTCTTTTTTTCATCTGATCACTATTGCTGCTCTATCAGAGACACAAATAAAACATTGTAAATATTTTTGAACAATGGCTTTTTATAGTTTGCCAAGTCTAAATAAACTGAGCAGCTGACATTCTTTTTTTGACTTTTTGTGTTAGTGTTAGATGTGTTAGTCTTTTTTTACCCTTTTTAATTTTGTTTAACAGAAATGTAGCCTATATATTTAGATTTTATCTTTTCCTTAAGAAATCATGTTTAAATTGTATGTTATAGGAACATGATAAACAGTTGCAGGAAAAGTAAGGGACAGCATGTTACTGGACAGAGGACTCAATATGTGTGTGTTCATGCAGACCTGCCTGATGTAAAAAGAGCTATGATATAGAAATGCAGAGTAACAAAACTAGTAACAAGCCTGTGTTGCGTATATTGAGCAGCTTCTACAGCTAAATATAAAACGTGTGTCTTTAAGACAATGTATATCAAATGTAGTTAAATAGATATAAAGTAGTATAAATATAAAAATATCTATTTTACTATTAATAACTGAATTTGGAGTTTAAATAATATTGAACTTTGTGTCTTTATTTTGTAGTAAATTCAATACAGAGCTAACCAGTGATCCTCTGCTGCTATCTACTGGTTATAATGGTCATTTAACGTCATTTTCCTCTTAAGTCTTTGTCTTCCACCAAGAGTCAATTTTCTGGCACTTTCTTCTGTCACACTTAACCAGCATAGCTTAAAACAGCGTATTGCAGGGACATTCCACCCTATCAGGTTTGCACTTAGTGGGGCTATCATCTGTTTTCCAACAGGCCAATGACCTCTATAACAAATCTCTAGGTTATGTAAGATCTATTTGTCCAAGAATGAGAGTGATGGAGTGCTGCATCAGCCTCTGAGATGATCCCGTGATCTAAAACCACTTGATGTAGTTTGGGATAAGTTGGACGAGAGTGAATAGAAAAGCAGTCAACAGATATGCGACACCTCAGGGAACTCATTCAAGATTGTTAGAAAACCATTCCAGGTGACTTCCTTGTGAGGCTAACTGAGAGAATGTCATCAATGGAAAAAGGGGGCTACTTTGAGGAACTGAAAATATAAAACATTCTGGGTTATTGAAATAAGAAGGTGTGTCCATGTAGTGCACGTCAATCCTATATAAATCACTTTATTTATTTATATAGCCTTTTTAACCACACTGATTGCATCAAAGTGCTGAACAGTATCAAACAGGAGAATAGAGTGACAGTGATGCATAATGATGAGATTAACACTTTTTTTTAACTTTGTTTAACGTAGAGTCGGTCTGTGTAATTAAATTGGCGATAGTCACTAGAAATTAGGCGTCCCCCTATACAGGTGCATTTTTGTACTGATGCACTCATAATAGATGAGATACAAAAACGAATAGTTCACCAAAAACATTTAAATGTACTGAAAAGCCTCAGGCCACCCAAAATGTGGATTAAATGTTAAATGTTTAACTGATTTAAAGCACTCTATCATTACATTACTTGCTCACCGTTAGATCTTCTACAGTCAATTAATCAATCATTTTTATTTATATAGCGCTTTTACAGTGAATGTGCGCTGTTTGTTAGAATGAGACTATGCATATTCACAGATGAAACTGCTACTTGACTGGAGAAAGCCATACTATTGATAGACCCATATTTGTTTTTATCGGCTCTTTGGACTATCGTTTCTGGTGGCATCCATTCCCTGCAGAGCATCCATTGGTGATCAAAGTGATGTAATTTTACTTCAATTTGAATAAAATGAAAACTAAAATAATTTCAGATGTATAAATTCTAATTTGATGCCTGCTACAGTTCTCAACATAGTTGGGATGGGGGCATGTTTACCAATCTATGAATCACAAATTACCTTGAAAGTGCGCAAATGAGTGGTTTCAGCTCTCTGTTTGCAAACGACTTGTAATTAATATCAATAACCCAATCTTGAATGAGTTCCCTAATTAATATCAATAACCCAGCTAAGCACTTTCAAAGACAAATCAAAGACAGTTTTTATAAATATTAGGTGCTGTCATCGATTTTAAAGCATGTTTTATAAATGAGGCCCCTGGGACTGCAGGCAGGCCAATTCAGCGCCCAGATTCTACTACGAAGCTAAGCTGTTGTAACAGCTGCAGGATGTGGTTTTGTGTTGTCTGGCTGAAATCCTACTCAGAAATAGACGTCATCCGGAGGGGAGCATATGTTGCTCTAAAACCTTTATATACCTTTCAGCAGGCATCAAATTTCAGTGGATTAAAGTGTAACATCTAAACATTTAAACATTTGCTGTGTTCTTTATGTTCTATTGTGAATACAGTATTCGCTCATGTGATTAAAAACAACCCAAAAAAAAAAAAAAACATACACAGACACTTTTCTGTGTTGAAATAGCTGAATTAGTATTTACTGATTAATGCACCACAGTGCAGATGATGAAATCCTCTTACATCAGGGAGCTTGGAGTGCAGCCTGATCATCCCCAAGGCAGTGTTCTGTCATAATAGTGGGGCAATATTGACTTACTGAGATGTCCACAACTCCTACACAGAGGTTAACACACTCACATAAAACCTGAATAACGCTTAATAAAACCTTTTATCACGATAACGTTTTTTCTTCTATTTTACTGCTTTGAAATTTGATCAGATTGTAAGGTATTGTGCTATGCAACAGTCAAATAAAAGGCAGGGGAAATAAGAAAACATTGTTTTATTTACTTTTTTTTCCAGCAGATTCACACTTTTGTTTTGTTTTTGCCCCTTTGGACACATTTTTTATTTGTCTTTTTTCAAGTGTAATTACATAAATGAGTACTGGGATTTTTTTTACCCTCCACTTACTGTAGGTTTAGGGTTATCTGCTTAAAGTTTTGCACAATGTATTGCTATAGTTGTTGAAAACTAACATGTCTAACAAGGACACATTACAATAAAAGCAGAACCTGATTTTGCTGGGTTGGACGTGTTCCTGGATCAACATCTTTCTTTACCCTGGGACACCATTGTGATTAACCCATCAGATTTGAAGAACAAGTTTACAGTTTAGGCTTGCAATCAGTGTTTGGTGCTTGTGCTTTTACTCATTACTCATGGGTAAGGTTAGGTTTAGGTGTAGAGATATGGTCAAAATTAAATATTTTGATTAAAATGTTGTTCCAGGGTCAACAGAATATGTTGGCACATTGAAATCAAATGCAAAACCAGCATGTGCACAATGAAGTGTTATCCAATTTTTTTAATTATGAAGTTTCCATGTGTTTATTTGTGTACCTTTGCAATGTAATACACCTGTTTACATTTTTTAACTGCCCAACAATATTTAAGTAAAGAGGACTACAGAAAACCTTTCATTTACAAAAGACAGAGAACTTTATTCATTCATTGACAGTTCAGTGTGTTAGACCAGTGGCAGTAGAAGAGAGTCGATCCAATTTTTCAAAAATGACCAGTATGTCTTATGAAGTTTTTCCAGAATTAATTGGTGTAGAATGAAAAATCTCAGAAACCAACAGGCATGTTTACACTCACTTGAAAATGTCTTGCCCATGTTATTCCCATGTACTTTTAACTTCACAATAACAAAATGATAGCTCAGAACAATGCAGGGAGCTTTGGTGAGGTCTTTAAATATCTCCCAGGCCTCCAAACTGCTTGGCACCACTTTGCTGACCATCAGTGCTGATTCTGTTGATGGGAATGATCTTCATGGTGGTTTCCCTGAGAGAATACCAGCGACTGTGCCATGTGGCCCAGATGATGCCATTGTCATATCCGTTCTGTGTGTCCTTCTCTGTGTACTTGCCACCTGTGAAGACCGAAATAATACATCAGCAAAAAACTCATGCATGTATAGTAGTGGCTTTTGATGGATTTATGCGTGTAAAGGTTTACCCTGGTAGTATTTTCCGTTGAGATGACCAGCATGGCATCGGTTCATCCACCAGCCAGACCCTTCTTCCAAGGCACAGTTATTGTGGAACTTGTCGTTGTCTTTGTCAGGTGTACTGAACTGCATGCCATTGTGAGATGTGTAGAATTTGTCACTGGGGTCATCACCGAAATCATAACCATCAAAGGCATCACCAGCATCTCCACCAAAGTAATAAGCATACGTCAAGCGATACGCATCAACTTCTGGTCCAAGTTTGAAAGTGGCGTAGTCGGCATACCTAAGAAAACAAGTTTAACAAGGTAAATACAAACACTCTTATTGATTGTTGTGCACCCTAATGTTCAGCAGCATGTTTGATCTGACTGAAAAGGTCATGCAGTGTGACTTGGCAAGAATCAATTTTGGTTGCAGAGCAAAGTCCTGTTTGGTGACTGCAGATAAGGAAAACTTCTGCTTTGGGAATTGATGGATAATTCTTGCTCAGGTTTGACACCAAAAGCATTCCTGTAACCCAAGCCGTAGAGTATGGTGCTAGCAAAGTCAAGGTCGTTGATTTCCAGTGAATACATGTACTCATGAAATGTATAACCTTAAATCCAATGTAAGTCAGTTTGGATAAAAGTGTCTAACACAAGGGTTCCCAACCCTGTTCCTGAAAATCTATCTTTCTTTTAAGTAACCCTGTTCTTGAAAACCTTTCTATAATTGCAAATCTACGAGTGCTCCTTACGACCATAATTAGCTGTTCCAGGTGCATTTGATTATGGTTGGAGCTGCACTTTCAGGAAGAAACAGTGGGTACTTCTGGTCTACAGAGTGTGTGACTGTAAAATAGGTCATTTGTAAGATACACTTGTATAATTATAACATGTATTTGTACAATATTAGGCAGAAATGCGTGTGAGAGTAAGAAAAACAGTGGTCCATGGTTCATTACTTTTTGTTGCCGTCCCAGTCGACCATCTCTATCCTCAGTACATAAGGCACACTGGACTGAACAGACAGCAGATGTATCTTCTCATTTCCCAGCCAGAATTCTGTTCTGTCATCTGGTGAGAGGTACCCAAAACCTTCCTTATACTGGATCCAGTTTTTGTTAAAGTCAACACTTCCATCACGTCTCTGGAAAACATACAATGAATTGTGATCAGTAAAGCTGCACGCCTGTATAACTGCTTCTACTGGCACAGTTCTGGGCAATTTTCAAAAAAGTAGCATAACAAGGACATTAAAGATCAGTGAGTCTTTAGCTGGACTACATTATACCCATCCTCCCACCAGGCACCAACACACTGGTCTTACTCACACTACTCTGAGCAGGGTTTTAAGTAGTACCAACCAGCACAAGAGGCCTCTTATTTTTTAGTAATGCACTCATACCAAGCTTTTGGCTGATACAATAATTATTTAATATTGTTATATTAGTACTCTCAGATAAATGGCTAATGAAAAATAAATAAACAAATAATTCTTTTGAATCATTTATTTAAAATGAAGACTAAAATCAATAGCTTGAAGACTCTTTTTTTAATGTCTTCTTTGAATGTAATGGTTATGACAAGTGTATGTTAGTGTATTTGGTCTTAGCAGAATAGGTCTGTTATGCTGCTTCTGCTGAATTGCTGCTGCTGTTGGTTATTGCTGTAGTTGTAGATCATTGCTGCTGCTGCAAACTAGTACAGGAACCTGCTATTGTCAATGCATACAGCGATACAGTGCTGTGAGTATTTAAGACATACTGCTGCTGCAAAAATTGCATAATGACCCATAGAAGATTTGGAGCTAGGGAAGATGGAGGGTTTCAGAGGAACTCTGAAAGCGAGCTGTAAAATGCTCTAGTTGATATTAACCAGCCGTTCAGATGTAAAGCTCACTGGCCCCGTATGCAACATGAACATATATATCTCAAAGGGAATTATGTCAATGTGCATTTTCTGTTGTGCAACGTACCCTCTGAAGTACAGTCCACCCACGTCCAAAGCTGTCAATATCACAGTACACCAGGAAAGCCTCAGGAGCCTTGGCTGGTTTCACATAGTAGAGCCCACTGACCTTACCGCCTTTGTTTGCAATGTCCTGACAGTCTGGGAATAATAAACATACCTAAGCCCTCTAATCTTATGGACAGTAAATTCAGTTGTCATTAGGGATGTTTAAATTTAATGGTTTCACCTTTGCCTGTGATGGTCTGAATTTCCACAGTGTCTTTGCAGGGCTCTTTGCACATCTGGTCCAGCTGAACAGACATCTGCTTCAAATCAGTTATTCTTTTCTCATTAGCCTGAAGGATCGACTGCAGTTGACTGAGGAGGGAGAAATTAAAAAATAGTTTTAAAAAGACTATAGATTTATGTAATGACATTTAATAAACTATGATCATATTTAAGATTAAAAAATGCTCACTATATTTGATCTTCTTGAGCCAGAATGCTCTTCTCAAATCGCAGTATGTCATCAAGCATGTTTGTAGATTTTTTGATGTATGTGTCTGACAAAAAGATGATGGTTATGAATATCAAGTTAAGTTTTACATTTACTTTTCCACATTTAGACGTACAAAGGCCTGAATACTCTCATTCAGTGATAAGCATGTTTTACTAAAATTCATTTTGCCATGTTTTGGGAGAAATAAAATGTTGTGAAGCCACATTAAAAATATGAAGAAGCATCATTCAAATTATAAAATAAATATATATATATATAAAGAAAAAATTCTCTCATTTCTCCTATGGTCCTGTGGTGTAAGCAAGTTGCACACAAAAAATCTTTAAAATGATATAACAGAAGGCACAACTCATACCCTCATGATTGTGTGTAAATGTCATTAAGTCTCTATAAGGTAATGAAATGTCATGCGATGTGACTCTTTGATTGTATGCAAATAAATAAATCAATATTATTTATTATAAATATATATATTATTCATTAAAATTATATTTTAAATGTTTTAAAGAGTAAAATTTGTACATTGACGTATTCAGGGTGTAGGAAAAATGATACATTTTTGCTTGATGTCTTTGTTTTTTTTTCCCCAAATAACAAAAATCTGCATTATTACAAAAAGCACCTGAGATTTTATCAGAGACCACTATAACCTTGATGCAAGTTTTGCATTAAAGATTTTTATAATCCATGATTACTGTATTGCATTACCTGGTGCTTGTTTTTGTGCTTGTGCTTCCGAGTCTCTCAAGAAGACCACTTTATCCTGTGCTCCTCTGGTAAGGTTGGCGAGATCCTCCAAATCCTGTTCCATTTGATCCAGCTCTCTGTCCATATCAGGCTTGTACCTCTGCAGGTAATCAGCCACTCCGCATGTGGTTGGGCAGTATATCCCCTGAAGAACACAGAATAGAGAGTTACTGTAAAAGTTTCTTCAATGCAGATACATTAAACAGAGAAGACAATCTATACTTACAAACCCATCGTTCGGTTTACATAAATCATTTGCTGATGAATAGTCACCTCTCATTTGCTTAAGATGAAAAAGGGAGAAAAGACAGTTAGTAAAACGAAAAGAGTAAAAAAAATTGCTATTAGGATGTAAGAGCGTTTTTATGTTGCTCACAGCTGAGGTTAATGTGGACAGCAGCAGGATGGAAACAGCCACTTGCATGAAGGAGGCCATGCTGGACCTGCAATCAGTCTGGACCCTTCAGATTGTGAGTAACTGTTGACTGCTGCAGGATATTTATCCGACCAAGGTCCTGCTCAGAGATGGAGATAACGGTCCACTATGCAAATAAGAGCCACCTCCACCCCTCTCTTACTCACTGTGTGACTCAGATCTAACCGTAAATGAACAGAGATCGGTCAATATGTTCGTTTTAATGCTGAGAACATGCTAATGAACACAAATGGCCAGAGACAATTGCGCTATTTCCTATTACTGCCTTCACTCACTTTTTATTAATATTGATATTGCAAAGCCAACCATCATTATTAACGACAGAGCCAGATCTTTACTTTAGTTTAATGAGGACAGGAAACGAAACACACGAGACTAACCGCACATGAATATCTTTAAATTGCATTTTGTAATCAGGTTGAAACACCGCTTCGATGCAAATAGTTTTCTGCTTCTACATAAGCATAATATACAAACAAACAATCAAACAAAAAAATAGATCCATTACTATGAACAAACAGATTCATTATCATGACGCAGCATGGTTCTATTGATACAGAGCTTATTGGCCAGTATCCAATCTACTTTAAGTTAATGATTTGTAACTTTTTTCTTGTCCAGTACTGGGAGATCAAATGTTCCAAAAAATCTCTAGATGACATGTACACACAAGCACAGACAAACAGACACTTGTGCCGACATACTTTATTCCCCACCACCTGAGTCACTGAGGCAAAAAAAACGTGTCTTCATTTTACTGGTAATGACCTAAGAATGGCTAAACATCGAATATATAGTCTTTCATAAACTGGTCATCCATATTTGGTCATCAAGAAGTTACTTGCATTCACTATTTAATTAAACAGTATTGTACAGGAAAAAAAGAAAAAGAAAAAGAAAGAAAGAAAAGGGGTTTGAGTTATTACCATTTTGTACTTTCTGTGTATTTCGTGGCTAAATATTACTGGTAATTATTTGATCGCTTTGAATATTAATACTGTTGCTCAACGCTTGTCTAAGTTTTCAGGGCCACAAACACCAGTACCAAAGGTGATAAAGACTTCGAACGTGTTTTAACAGTTTAACCACTAGGGGATGTTACACATCAAAATTATTACATGGTCCAGATCTTCACCAGAGAAGCAGCGCTACACACGTCAGCAGCTGTTAAAAATAATACTTCATATGCTTGCATCGTTTACTGAATGGGTAAAATGAATTAGTTTGACTAAGCGTGAGAGAAAGCTTAAGCAGAAACGGTTCAGCTTTATAACAAATCAGCATCCTTGTTTTAGCATGCGGAACTGAATGAAACGAACAGAATTCAGACAGAATTAGAATTAGAGTTTAAACACCGAACATTTATGTAAACTACTGTTTTTTAGTTTTCTAATGTTAGTCAAAAAAAGCATTCCCCATTCTATTTATAGAAAACATCATGCAGATGAGCGTGCAGTCTAATCTATTGGGAAAAAAGCTGCATATCTGGTAAAGATATATAAAGTTGCATGTTTTTGTAAGGACTATGTTGCAGATTAATGTTATTGATGCATTTTACTCACAAAAGTATTGCTGCGTGGTGACAAATATTCAGCTGCTTTCAGAAAAAGATTAAACTCTTATAAACAACAAATGATAAACAAGATTCAGTGAGTCAAGCAAAGGACAGCTCTGTTTTTCTTCTTTAACTGCAGTAGAAGTACATCTGAAAGAAGACCGATCTTCAATATAACTTTTTTTACAATCATCTCAGAAATAAAAATGCTGGATTTAAAGTCTATGAATAAAAAAATAATAATAAGTTGACCCATTAAAGCTTTAATTAATAGCAGATGGGTTTAGTAGGGCAGTGGGTCTACAGAACAACATTCTTTACTTTTATATTTCCACAAAGGTCCTTAACAAGGTTTCTTCATTGTGTTTATTTTCTGCTTAGGTGTATCATGAAGCTCTGACTCTGCCAATAATATCATTAATGTGACCAGGCTGTGACCCGATTTTATGATGTGAAACCATATTGAACGTGGTAGACGACAGATATAAGGCATGGCTGACCTGAGAGTCAACTTCAGCGTCTGTGAACTTAAACAACTCTGAACTCTGCCTGAACCTCTCTAAAAACCAGATGGAAAGCTGCTTCCATTTCACAAGTCCCAAGATGCAGCCTGCCAACTCTTCAGTCTCCCAAACAAAAGATAAGAGATGTCACCACCATAGAAGCGATCATGGGAGGTCATTGCCGTCTAAACTGTACTGAAATACACAGAGTCTTAGGTCATTTTGAGGTTATTTAGTACTAGGTCCCTACAGTTGTATATATACCATGATGAAGTCTGTAAAAGTGCCAGAGCTTCCCTATTAATATGCTTGTGCTTTTTATTGGCTTGCATACAAATGCTGTATTTTGAGGATTATTAGACCTTGTGGTGTAGAGCTAGAGCTGTAGAACAGTAGCTCAGCAAAGGCCCATCAACCTCCAAACAGCCATATAATATTCTGATGTGTACAAATGTTTTACAAGATGGATTGAGCACAGCTTCAGAAATGTTTGCAAGTGCATTTGGATAAACCGTCTGATTTCACCCCTACATAAATCCTACTGTGTCATAACTGCATCTATCATCTAGTTTACACTTTTTTAGCAAATAAAAGATATTTTAATATTATTAGTTTTAGTCATTTTTAAAACATCCTTTTACATGTGACTTGGACTGATTATATATATATATATATATATATATATATATATATATATATATATATATATATATATATATATATATATATAAGAAATATTTAAAGGAAACCAGTTAGTAGTCTGGTGTTTCTTTTATATATCATTATATAATGTTTTTGGATATGTTATTTTAAAATCTGAGCATTAAGTATTATCCATCGGGCTATGTTTGAACTTCTCTATTCTTTGCAATACATTTTGCACATAAAACAAAGTGTTGATAAAAATGATTAATATTAAAAATAATCATATTTATATGCATTTCATGTAAAAAGTCTAATTATAAAGAGTTTTGTTTCTTAAATTTGGGCATTCTTAATAAATTTTAAGCCCCCCAATTTAAAATTTTCTACATATTCTTGTGTCACATGACCTGCATTTAGTGAATTTGATTTTTCTAATTATTATTTCAAGTTTTACATTATTAAAAATTGGGAATGTTTATGTGCATAGTCATGCTAATCATGACTCAGGTTTATGTCTCCTGTCCATTTGATTTACTGTAGCCCTCTACTCCTCTGTCCTCAACATTAAGGCACTCTGCTGATCCTTTTTTTTTTTCCCCTCTAGGTTCTCTTTAAAAGTTTGTAAACAGGATTGAAAGGAACTTCCAATGAGAGAATACTCAATGAATGCACAAAAACGTGAGAGTTAAGTATAGTGCATTTCTCAAGAGCACTCTTATCTGGCATCCCGTAAATACGATCATAGTGAATTTGTAAGTGGGGAGGTCACAGCGAGGGCAGTGTAAGTTCAGCGGCCGTCACTTCAAGTGTGCTTCCGCAATGACCAGAGCTTCACATCTGCCCTTCAGACCTTAGACTGCCTGTTGATCCCAACTGCAAAATAGTCAACATAAAATAAATGGCTTTGAGGCCACAATGATTATCAATGCTAGAAAAACAGCCTTTTATGAATAAGGAATGCGTACTGAACACAAACACGCATGTATTTGATTTGCGCTTGCTAGTTATGCTTAATAAAATTAATATGCTTATAAAGTGTTATCACAGCCAAAAACCTGTAGTAGTAATATTAAACATACAGCAATACTGTTAGATACATGTCCAGTTCTTATCTTAGCTAAACAAAGGACAGCTAAACTGGCGTATAATCAGCTATTACAAATATCCCTCCCTGATGTTACCATCTGTCTACATATTTTTAGACCACTTTGGAGCCAATGATTACTTTATTACAGATATATGCTGATTACCTCTCCCATTTTGTCAACTCAGCTGGCAGCAATCTTCCATAAAATCAACAGTGCATTCATGTAAACTTCGCATGCAACTTCACATACAGCTGATTTCCAAAAACTGTGTGTGCTCATGCTTTAAGTAATAGTTCACCAAAAAATCAGAACCAGTGGATCCGCTGCAGAGAACCACTGATAACACATCATTATCCACGTAAGAAATCCACACAACTTCAGTCTATCAATACATATGTTATGAAGTTAAAGACAAACAGATTCATCATGAAGATGTTTATCGTTTTAAACCGCTTTATCTGGCTAAAATAAAACCCATAGAATTGCTAAAAAACGGTCTCGACTGAATCAGGTGAGAAATTTGCAAAGTTCAAACACAAAAACAGGTCTTTACAATTTCGTAAATTCTGAAGTGAAAGGAAAATGCAAGCGCTTCCACTGGAGGTTTTGTTATTATGGATTATGGACTGCTTGGCCAGAAGCGACTGTTTAAACTCAAAACGCCTCGATGGATTTGTTTCTTACAAACATGCAGCTTTTCACTCAGCAAGGCGTCCAAGAAACGTTAACAAGGAATCAATTGTAAGCAAGTAATGCAATGCTACATTTCTGATGAACTAACAAACCGATGGTCTGAGGATAGTTACATTTTCAGCTAACTGTGATTTTTGCGTGAACTAGATTCCTTTAGGAATTGATTCTGAACTAATTACATTACCTGCTTTTATACTACAAACCAAGTGGAAGCGTAATATAATAATGCTTTAAAAAAAAGTTTATTGATTTTTTTTAAATGCATTTGCATTGTGGAAAGAATAGGCTACTGTTGTGATCACTGTGGTCAAAATCGTGTTGCGTTTCTGTTTGGGATGTCATCTTCTCCTGTCTAATATATAGGTTAAACATAACATTGTAAAGGAAGCAAAAAGAAATCTGATTTCATGGACTAGATTGGACAGATGCGTCTAATGATTAAAACAGAAAGTGGATCTATCCTGGTACTAAATATTTCAAGGTTATCAGATGACCTGATTACGACAAAGAATTGCTAGTACACACCGCTGCTAATTGAGGCCACTTTTTCTATTGACGTTTGCTGAAATCTTTTGGGTGCTTAGGAGAAAGGCAGGGAAGAACAATGTGCGTGAGAACAGCTAGTGGTATTGTTATAGGATAAACAGCCCCTGCCTCTAATTAACGGGCTCACGTTCCACAGACTAGACTACAAAATCAGCTCAAAGGGACTTCAAAACATGCTTTGAACAGAGGGGAATATGTTCCGGATAAGCTTCTTCACATGTTTTGAAACAGACATGTATGAAAAGGTACAGAACTATGCAGCTGTACTATGTAGTTGCCATATGTAGTTGGATTTTTAAGCAGTGATACATAAAATTGTTTAGTTCTATATTTGTTTTTTTAGTATATATATATATATATATATATATATATATATATATATATATATATATATATATGTGTGTGTGTGTGTGTGTGTGTGTGTTACACTTTGTTTTAAGGTGTGCTTGTTACAGTATTTACATTTAAGTAATATTAATAAACTATAGTCTACTTTTACTTAGGGTTAAGGTTGGCTTAGTGTAACTTGCATGTAATTATACCTAGTTAATTTTCATAATAATGGTATGTAACGCGTAACAAGTACTTTAAAATAAAGTGTTACCTGTATTTCTATATATATGGTATATTTATGCATGCATGCGGATACATATATGAATGCTATATATTTTAACAGCGTATTTAAAGTATTTTAACTCAGCCCATTAATGAAGATTAACATTGTTTTTCTGCAATACATGCATTTGTAAAGTGCTACCACCAAAAAGCTTACTGTTTATTAGCGAAAGCTACACAACTTTAAGCAATCAAGCGCCGAGCATTAAAGTGGTTTAGCGTGGGAATGTAACTTCCAGCCAATCAAAAGGCGGGAGACCTCCTCGGTCTTGAAGCACGCGCCGTATATAAATCCTCCTCGGGCTGTGAAGTCTGCGAAGCCTACAAGTCATAAAAATGCTAGACTCGCTGACGCTACTATTTGAGAAGCTCTTCCTTTTCTCGAACTTTCACATTTTCACAAGTCTCTGGCAGGAGGAGCCGGAGCGCGCGGTGAAATGGCCAGCGCTGAGGAGAGGAGATCTTCTGGAGGTGCAGCGCACTCTCTTCGTTCATTACGGCATCTACCTGGGCGACAACAGGGTGGCGCACCTGATGCCTGACATCATGCCGGTGTTGACCAACAACAAACAGCTCGTCAAGCCGGTCGTCACTAACAAAAGACTCATACTGGGCTGTATTTACAGAAACGCGAGCATACGCGTAGACTCGGTCGAAGATTTCGCGTATGGAGCTCAGATTACGGTCAACGATATGGATGTGAAAATGAAGTGTCAAGCGCTTGTGAGCGAGGAAGTCGCGAGGAGAGCGGAGAAGCTGGTCGGCGACATCCCGTACAGTTTATTGTGGAATAACTGCGAACATTTCGTGACGTATTGCAGGTACGGGACACCTGTGAGCCAGCAGACGGACAAGGTGAGCTCGACCACAGCATCTTTTCATATCCTAATTCAAAATAGGTGCTACGCTTAATAAAATAGCATATAATTAACATTGGTAACTATTTAATCACTTATGTACGACTGCTGCAATAGACAGCGTGTTATAAATAGGCGTAATGAATAACAAACAATTGAATTCTATTTGTACAAAGACTCTTAATATGTTTTTTTTTCGTTTGCAGTTCTGTGACTGTCTGAAAACCATCATTCGGGACCAGAGAAGTGTGGCATTAACCGTCGGAATAGGAGTGATGTACATCCTGTGTTTTGGCCTGGCACCATCAACTACATTACCCACAATCCTTATTCCCTTCGTTATGTGGATGGCTGGCTGAGAGGCTCTTTCGCGTGACACTTTTCACATTAAACAACAAAGCTCAGTTTTAAAGGGGACAAGTACACAACAACGCAATGCATCAGTGCAGCAGTGGAATATGTGTAAACGTGCAAAGCACACAATGTTTAAGCATCATTTGCTTTTTTCTTCTAGCTATACGTCAAAAGATAAGCTGTATCATTTACATAGTTCATGGCAACATGCTGTTAACTCTTAAACAGTATTCTTAAACAGTATACCTAGAATTGGTAAAGCCAATATTGTTGTAGCTTAAAGTTACAGATTGCATGTACTGTTCACTAAAGGTGCCTTATATTTGTTTATGATTATTGATATAGAATCTCACTGGTAAAATCAGTCCCATTGAGGTACGGACAGTGATTTAAGACATAACATATATAAGCAGGCCTACCTGTAGCTTTTGTATTGTTATTATCAAGCTCTGACGATGCTTTATTGTTAATTTGTACAGTTTAAAATGTATATTTAATACCATATGTTTCAGAATGAGAACCAGAACAAGAAAACGCAGACCGAACAGTTTGATGAATGTTGGCATTATGTATGAATAAAATGATTGCTTCTGGTTACTGCTGCTCGGATTTCTTACACTATTTTCATTCGAATAAAACTTGTTTGACCTGTAGCTGAACTGAATTTGCACAAGGCCGGTTGCATAAAAGGTTAAGACTAGTTAGTTAATAAAAGTCTGTAACCTTTTTTTTGACTGTTTTTTTTTTTTTTTTTTTAGGAACGGTCATACATTTTTAAAATAATAATAAGAGTACATTTTGGCTAGCTGATAGTTGGTCAGACTAGTTCTTAAGATACTGTCTTAACATAGAGACTAAGTTTGTGCAACTGGCCCCAGATTCTATAATCTAAGCCGTTTACCTCTGATCTGCCATCATTAAGCTTTTTTAGACCAGGTCAATTTTCTTTTTATGAAAACAACAACTGCAATAATAATGGGGGACAAATATTTCAAATGTTTATTGCAAACGTCTTCCAAACACAAATTCATATGGGTAAAAATGAGGAATAGAATAATTTAATCAATGAATAATGGCACAAAATCAAATGAGGTGAGCAGGATTGAAGTTTAAAGTGTTAAGACTATATAACACCTAAAAGGAGGTCATTAATGGTCATTAAAATGGTCATTAATATAGGAATTAAAAAAGATATATAAAAAATAAATAAATAAATTATTAGAAAATACAGTAGGGTCAGTTCAGACGTAGCACAGTGATCGTTCAACAATGCACAAACACACAGGGTTTAAAAGTGGTTAACGTTTCAGCACATCTGATCTCTTCTGGCAGCATAATAGCTAAAAGGGGACTCCCCTTGTTTGTGTGAACCCTTGGTATTTATTTCTAACTGACTCGATCCTAATGATCTGAGTGGTCTGTTAGGTTTATATTCAGTGAGCATATCTGCAATGTATTAAGGCCCTATGCTATTGAGTGATTTACAAACGAGTAAAAGTACTTTAAAATATATCCTATGTAACCGGAATCCAGTGTAAGGACCCAAGGACTGGTGTGATATGCTCCGAAATACTGCTTCTGGATGAGCTGCGGCTGTATAATGGTCTTCTTGGGATGGAGGAGAGCAATAATCCACCCTGCTGGTGATAGGCACGAACAAGCTTTTTCAAGTCTTGACTGGAAACAAAACATCTAATTCTTGCAATGTTTTTGTGACAATAGTAAGCCAAGTTACTTCTTTGACACCACTACTGGACATATAACGCTCAATTTATTACAGCTTCTCAACGGTAAGATTTAACAGAAGCGCCAAGCCACCATCATTAGGTCAGTCTCAGGCCTGTACTTGATCGAAATATGACGTCTATATAAATGACATACTTATGATACAATTGGTGAAGGAACATTCTTCAGGTTTTGTTTGACCTATTTCAACAAGTAAGCATTATACAAGGATTAATCCTGCTACAGACCCAGGACTTTCACCTCCTGGTAATTAAGACTGACTTATTCGGCAGGCCAATTAAATAATTGACCTGCTTTTTTATCCACGGTGGTTTATATAAAACTTGTGAAATTACCTTGACATATTCGACATGTGATTCACAAAAGCTGCTTTATTCGATAAACCGCGTCTCTCCTCCCAGAGCAAATCAAATAAATTGAACAGATGTGAAGTGAACGGGATCGCTGTAGACTGCCTTCAGCCATGATCGCACTCAGACTGCTTAATTTCTTCTTCATCACCTCGACACTCGAGGATGAATACGAAGAAGACAAGCGGAAGAAAACTTACGACGTCTCTCTTTACAAGCGTGGCGACCTTTTGGAGGTATCCAGGACTCTTTTTAAACATTTTGGAATCTACTTAGGCGAGGGTCGCGTTGCTCATTTCATCCCAGACATCTTGCCAGTGTTCACTAACGAGAAGTCCATGGTCGAGCAGATGGTGACCAACAAAAGACTGATTTTGGGTGTTCTGACCAAAGCAGCCAGTGTCCGTGTGGACTCTTTGGCAGATTTTGCATACGGTGATCAGATCCAGGTCAATAAGATGGACAGCGTGGTCAGCGTGGAGCCACTGAATGGAGAGGAAGTGGCACGACGGGCAGAGAAGCTGATTGGATCCTTCTCCTACAGCTTACTGTGGCACAACTGTGAACACTACGTGATGTACTGCCGCTATGGTGTTGCATTTAGCTTCCAAACCTTTCAGGTAAGAAAACTAAAAAAAAAAATAGAGGGTGGATATATGGACAGATCTTTTTATTTTGGGGGGAAAAATCCTTAAAGCTCACCAAAATATGGTCCAATTTATATTTAATACTGTGAAATTGTATTAGGATTTAGAATACATGCATGTGTTTGCAGCAGCTTTTAGTGAACCTGCAGTATGAGACCAAGAGGAGACATGTAGTGTGCAGGAAATCACTGAGTGTGAAAATAACATTTTAGTTTAATGACAAAGCAGATTTGAACACAAATGATGGCTTTAAGAATGGACACTAGATTTGAGCACCTTGCATTGTGTGTGTGGACATAACAGACACACTCTAAGCCTCCCACATGCAGTATTTATTTACTTGTCTACTTTTGTTTCCAAATTCCAAACAGGATTTCACAATTTCCTCCTACACAAGCACAGATTATCTCCCATTTGAATATGTCAGTGAACTCCTCTCATGGTTTGTTCCCCATAAATAGAGCTGAGAAAAGACGAAAGGCATCTTGTGCATTTTGTAGTAACTTTAACCTCGTGTGCTCTGAAGAACTGCTAAATGCAAAAGAACGAATAGGGTTATGTTCAGAGCACAGAAGCCCCATTTGAGCTTTAGCTACAGTTCATATATATGTGATGAATTAGGTCTGAATTGAGTATCGTATAACTAACAATACTGCAGTGATCTCTAGGTTACTGTTCATTTTTATGTACATGATGTACTAACAAAATGACATTAACATTAAAAACGTATTTATAACAAAATGAAATTGATTGTTAGTTAGTGATAACAAATGCATTAACACTTTTGCAAAATATTTAAATATATATATATGTTTATAAAAATATAATAATATAATATATATTTCATAAAATAATACAAAATGGGCATAGCTTTCCAATTAAATGTGATGAGGGTAATACAATGCAATATTTTAAGCACGTAAACGTGACATTCAGAAATCCTTTTATTGTGTGTTTGGTATAACGCATAAAGCAACGGTAGCAGCGCCACCTGGTGGACAGTGGTAATACATATTTCCTTAAACAGTTCCAGAATCAGTTCGTGCAAACTACAACAACAGTTACTAATATATAACAGTAAACGTTTGATTCCATGTTAAACAATGGCTCTCCCATCTCTTTCAGTTCTGTAAAACTTTAAGGACAACTCTCTTGAGCAGAAAGATGGCCTTCCTGTCAGCTGTAATCGGGGTCTTCATCATGCTGTATCTAGGCGCTTTGACACTTCTCACCACCCTCCCCATTGTCGTCATTCCCTTTACCATCTGGATGGCATCTTGAAGACACTCCGGGTGGAATTTGTCCTTTAATGTTGATCCACAAACAAGCATCAACAACTGCTGACAGACTGTCCTTCACTACATAGGCTACAAAATATCTTGGTTTATCTGTGTCTAAAATATGTGTCTATTTTGTCCACTATAAATGTAAAAATATCATCACTTTTCATTAAACTGTTATTTGAATGACATGTTATTATTGGATACAGGCACTAAATCTGATGCATCATGAATGTATGTGGCCTGAGTTTAACTTAGCACTATTTTTCTTTTTAAAAAATAGTGCTAAATAAAAATAAAAAGCTATAAGAGAGAGAGAGAGAGAGAGAAAGAGAGAGAGAGAGAGAGAGAGAGAGAGAGAGAGAGAGAGAGAAAGAAAAGAAAAGAGAAAGTGAGAGAGAGAGAGAGAGAGAGAGAGAGAGAGACAGAGAGAGAGAGAGAGAGAGAGAGAGAGAGAGAGAGAGAGAGAGAGAGAGAGATGTGTAATAATTCATATGCAAAGTTAATTACAGTACACTTTATATAATATACTTTATAAGTATACTTTAAAGGCAGTCCCTACTAATTCAATTCAGCAATAAAGGACTACAGTGAATTATATTTGCAATATTTGGACACTCCTGAGAACAGTAATGGGAATAATATTGATGAATAGTTCATAGAAATATGCAGATAGCATGTACATTAGCTAGTGTTCTAGAGTCTGGATCCAGTTCAGTGCAGGGGTAATTATTTAGGAAACATTGTGCATCCACTTGTAGTTTAAGGAACTGTTAAGGCTTGTTTGTTTGCATAATTCAGATATCCTTCAGTTATTTTAGAATAATTGAGCAGAGAGGTATTACTGTATTGAAATACGGAGATGAGTCATTAGCAAAAAGCAAGTTGTTTAAGTTGAGCGCAAAGCAAAGTTGGACATATGTTTAAAGGTGTTCTGATATAAATCAGCTTGCTTTATTTACATTTGAGTGAAATCTCAAAACGAGGCCACAAATGTGTCATGTGCTACATTTCAGATAAACAGGCTGCCTTGAAAAAGTTCAATCTTCAACATGCATCTCTCTCAACAGTTTATAACTGCTAAATGAACAGACCTCCAAGCAAATGCGGACAACAGTTCAACAATAAAATCATTTTTAAAAAAACTTTCTTTAATGAGTGTTTATTCTCAGTTTGACTATGATACATACAATCTCAATATGTCATATATTGTTTCGTGTGGAAACAGCGCTTCAGGGAGCTGGTTATTTCTGTCGTTGTGTTCTCTGTAGTGTTGTTGTGCTGCTGCTGCTTCTATTTAAGTCAGCTTGCCAGGCTGGACATTTAGCTCAGTCTGAATGAAAATCTATAGCAATTAATTACACAGCCAGCGAGTGACTAAAGCTGCCCGCTAGGTTCGGTTGAGAAGCTGTTGCACTGAGATTTAGACGGTTTAGCTATCATATCATGTGCAGATCATTTTGCTTTACTCTTTTTTCCCCACACGATTGTGTTTAATATCCAAATGTTACGGCAACCGACCTGCACTTGTTAATTCAACAACATATAAAAAGAAAACTGTTTTTTTCATGAGGTGTATGAGGTTTGACGGATTACAAATAACATGCTGCAGTTTTGTTGCGAAGAATATTAATCATTAAAAAATATAAATCATTATGATCTTCCAACCAAATTGTCTTTTAAGTAAAATTACACATGGTCTTTCTTTTATTATCCACAATGACAACGAACAAAAAAAACATATTTTCTCTTCTGAAATACATTTTTAATCTATTTTTTTAGTTTTTTTTTTTCATGGATGTAACCCAAAATGAAATTTTACATGTCTAAGCATTAAGCATTTATAAGCATCATTTTATACACCTTTTCAGAAATTGCTAGCAAAGTGCACGTAACATGCAATTTAGCTTACAATTAAAGCAATTACGTTTGTCATAAAAATATCTTCATTCGTCACATGGGTTTGGATCAACTTGAGGGTTAGTAAATAAACTTTTAGTTCATGTTGCTGTGAACAATTGATTGGTGCACATCATTTCGAAGAATAAAAGCTAAAGATAAAAACTTCAACCACCAGTAATTAACCCCCGGGTTGCAAACAGCAGTCCATGTTGACTTTATCCTTAATCAATATGCTTTATGAAGCACAGCAGAACTCATTTAAAAGAGGGCGCCCTCCACTGTAAACGGCTTCAGAAAAACCTTCTCAAAAATCCATTGTACAATCAAATTCAAATTTTGTAACTGAGGCAATGGTGGACACGAATTGAAAAATGTTATGAATCACTCAGGATCACTTTTTTATTTAACTTGAGAGCATTTATAAATGATTGAGAGCATTTACAGTCTCCGTGCAGTTCTGCATGGTTGAGAATATTAATGATTGTGATTTTTTTTTAAAGCTGAATTATTGAATGCAGCAGTCTACATAATTGCTGTCTCACTTAAAAACAAAAACTAATGGACAAAAATTCTGAAGTCCATGCGCTTCTGCTTCTTACAGTGACCAGCCGGTTACGTCTATTAATAATAAAAGGTCCTTTATTTACTGTACAATCATTACTAATTATCATACTCTCAAAGCAATAAACACTACATGATGCTTACACAGCTGTACTCCATACAAGTGTAAGTTTTTTTAAAAATTATTATTTATGCATTGAACAACAAATGCAAAGCCAGGGACACAAAGGAGAGGGATTAAATAAAAAATACAATTAAATGAACCATACAAGCATAAATCTAAAACACAAGACAGGTGGGACGAGGCCGTCCTCACGTGACTAAAGACTAAACATCGCTGAAGGTAGTGCATGCGTTTAGTTCATTGTGTTTAAACTGAAGGTCTGGCCACAAAACGGGGAGATGCTTATCCTCAGTGTTGACCTTACATGTTCATGTCTACCTGCTGTGGATCAGGAGGACAGACAACCGTGCTTTTGTCTTAATGATTACATTTACTGACATCTGAAACCTCTTTGTACGTGTGCCATATGCAAAACGACAGCGCGAAAGAGCAGAGCAAACAATATCGTATGGGAATTACATTATTTATGAGTAGCCTAAATCAACTGTAAACTGCTGCAAATATCATAAACGGAACGCGATGTTATTTTCACGTCATCTTAAACCGTGACTTTAACATTATTAGCATCAGCAATATAAGCTAGACTAGTGCTTAAACGAGGCTGCTTTTAAAACTGCAACGTCAGTAACCTTTGACAGACTTATTTTACTATGGAACATGTTTTAACGTAATTACATAAACAATAAAACTGTAATCTGTTAGCGTTCATCTTTAAAGCTAGCTGCGGGTCATCGTGAAGTCCGATGTCAATCAGCAGTCTCGCGAGCGCTGCCGGGTCCGCGCGTGCAGAGACTCCAGCAGACGTCTCCCTCAGCGCATCGACTTCATTCCGACTTCTTGACGACCGTCGTCGAGTTAACCGTGATAAATGTGCTATGGATTCAGTCTTTTTTTCTCTTCTGCAAGACACGCACGTAACTTCACAAAATAAAGAAGGTAAGACACTTATATTACTTACATTACTATTTTTCCTCCTAAATTCGCTTTCTTCCTTTGTTTCTTTCTTTTTCCTCTGATCAACCCAAAGTTGTTTTTATGAAGTTTATAGCCATCTATATTTATTAGGGACCGCATGCTATTAGTGCAATACGTGCAGACGCGAAAATGTAAATAACCATATTCCGTACATAATAAATGCACACTCACTAAACATGTATTAATATAAAATATACACGTATCGAAAATATGCATGTATATGAAATAGTAAAACATACCACGCATTAAATCGACAGCGCGTGGCATAATTTGTCCTTCTTGAATATTTCTAATCTCTGATGACAAAAACAGGACATCCAGCGTTTCATCATTTATGAATAATGAAGTAATAATAATTAATTTTCTGTTTTGAATACAGTATACGTTTTAATCATGCGTGCTTTTTATTTACACTCGACTCTTTTCCAGAATAAGTGACTTAAGCGAACGAATGCTAACATGGATATAAGAACTGAAATGAACATATCTGAAGATGAAGTTCAGGCTGCAAACTGTTCTTCGCCAGCCACTCTCCAGGTCGACGGTGTCTTACTAGACGGTCTGGAAGACAGTACAAAACTGGTGGGTGTTCAGGTGATCCTGATTTTGGCTTACAGCACCATCATCGTCTTTGGAGTGACTGGGAACTCCTTGGTCATATATGTCGTGTACAAGTTTAAAAATTTACACACGGTGACTAACTATTTCATTGTCAACCTGGCGGTAGCAGACTTGTTGGTCAACACGTTGTGCCTGCCTTTCACTCTGATGTACACACTCTACGGAGAGTGGAAATTCGGACAGGTGATGTGTTACCTGTTACCATACGCACAAGGCTTAGCGGTCCACGTTTCGACCATCACACTCAACGTTATAGCTCTGGACAGATACCGCAGCATCGTCTACCACACGGAAACCAAGATGTCAAAAGACATGTGCGTGGTCGTCATCGTGATCACATGGGTGGCAAGCGCAATCATTGCCAGTCCTCTAGCTATCTTTCGTGAATACGTGACCTTTGACTTAACGCCTGACCAGACGATTCAAGGTTGCGCCGAGAAGTGGCCCGGGAGTAGTGCGGATGGGACCGTGTACAGCATCGCCATGTTTTTTCTACAGTACGGCCTACCGTTGTCAATCATTTCATTTGCATACACTCGGATCTGGAACAAACTGAGAAACCACGTCAGTCCCGGCGGCGGCCGTAGCGACCGCCATCAGCGGCGACAGAAAACGACAAAAATGCTGGTCGCTGTAGTTGTGGTCTTCACCGTTAGCTGGCTACCCTTTCACGCTTTTCAGCTTGCTGTGGATATCGATAGCAGTATATTGGAAATGAAAGACTTTAAATTGCTCTATACGGCTTTCCACATTGTGGCCATGTGCTCCACGTTCGCCAATCCCATCCTCTATGGTTGGATGAACAGGAACTATAGAAGATCTTTTATGGCTGTGTTCAAGTGCGGACGGTTAAACAAGGGAATGAGAAGGGTTTGTAGCAGCGAGACAGTAAGGGACAAATGTACACGTAATAAGCAAAGTACAATGGCGTTCACGCAAGAAAACACGTTGCTGTGAAGGCTGTTGGCTTTTTACAAAATGGGAACAAAATATGGAAAAAAATCCAAAAAGTCTACTGTAAAGAAGGATTGTATGTAAATCTAAAGACCGAATCCTCTGGTATTTAACAATTTTATGAGACATTTGTGGTGACTTTGTGACTAAACACTCAATTAGTTTGGGATATTGTATTTTTAATATGTATTTGGTAACTTGATGTTTAAAAAGAGTGAGGTATCTGGTGTTGAATATATTCTAGTGCTCGTGTCCTGTGAAAGTAAATGTCATTTTATGGAAAATGGTTCATTAAAAAGGTCACTCATCTTGTGAATGTGATTCAAACTATTGGAATAAAAGCATTTTCATTTAATTTATGTACAAAAAAAAAAGAAAAATACAACAATAAAATCTAAAAAGTATCTTAATTATACTAAAATAACAAGGGATTCAATAAACTACCAAAATAATATCTACAGTGCAATAAAGAGTGCTTTTTTGTTTGTTTGCTTTTTCAACCGATTAAAAAAAGCACTGTAGTTTTTTTCCCCACTAAAATGCACTTAAATTTATCATATTGGTGCCTTTAAAGCTGGTGTAAAATAAGTTTAGGAAAAGTATAAAAGGTTTATACAAAAATACTGTGTATGAATCAACCATTTTATTGGGCAGCGAGGCAGCAAGCCAGCTGCTTTCTGTTTCAGACACCCCATGTCTTGCACATAAATGGGTTACTCGGCCTCTAATACTTCACATTGTTCACAATAAGAGCTCTCACAAGCTACATGAAATATGGAACCATTTTGATTTCAAGGGTGAAGTTTTTTGTCTTTGTAAGCCGGAATGCTCTTAAAACAAATATTCTAATGAACAGCAGCAAGTCTATCTGGTGGCCGGTTGTTTCAACCTGTTCGCTACGGATATTCATTTCATATTACTGATCAATCAATCTTTAGAATTATAACATGATCAAATGACTGCATTATGAATCGAGCTTTTGTTTTTACATTTTACATTTGCCCATCATAAAACACTCAAGAAATACGGTTTACAAATGTAATTTATTCCATCAAGACCTACACTAATTCTGATAGCCACTGGCCCATGAAAGATCAATCTACTGACAGGAGTAGACAGATCAATAATTACTGAGCACAAGGGAACAACATAAAAATAGAATAAGAGGGTCTCCGAGTATTGATTCTGTCAATTACTGTCCGCTCTGTCTTTGAGTATCCAAAAAGCCACGACTATTATATCTACAATTTAATATTGAATTCCTGTCTCTGCACCAAATGATTTATCTATAGACATCATGCTGCATTAGGGATTTTATTTCAAGCAGATGGCTTTCAGCCTTAAAGCTTCAGGATATGTCTTTACCAATGGTGCCATCTCAGTCACTCCTTGCTTAACATGAGCTTAACATTAGTTCCTAGCACTACATTTTGCTCTATAGTGTTAAAATAATAGCACATTCAAAATAATCTTTTCGAAAAACTAGATGTAGATGAGTTAGTTTCTTTATCATATAGAATTCTCAGATATTTAGCCTTGCATCACTTCCTCGTGGATCCTCTGCATTGAAAGTGTGCTGTCAATACTTTTAGAAACAAAGGTACAAAAGCTGTGGCAGTACTTTTTCAAAAAGGTTTCAAAATAAGTGACACTTTTGTACCTTTATTTCTGAGAGTGAAGGAGGATCCAAACAGCTAACATAAGCTTGACAATAGTCCACAAGTAATCACCCAGTGAAAAGCTCTGTTTGTAATAAATTCATCATTAATAAGATGTTTTTAACTTCAGACCTTTGCTCTTAACCCATAATTAAGTCCTCTTTTCATAATTCCGTCTAAATCAGGAGAAATATACACACATATTAAGCACACTTTACAAGTGAAAACAATCCAATGCAAAACATAAAATTAACATTTTGTCCAGAAACTCCTTAAGGATGGATTTGTGCCTTACAAATATCTATATTTAAATTTCACAAGACATTCATTGATGGACTGGAGCGGTTTAGTGGATGTATTTTAATCAGCGCTTTCTGACGGCACCCATTCACTGCAGAGGATCCATTAAGCAAGTGATGTAATGCTACATTTCTCAAGGTTGTTCAAATGAAGAAACTCAGAAATTCATCTTAACTGGATGACCAGTGGCTGAAATATAGGTTGTTATCTATTATAGCTGGATGTTGATTAGTAGGGCAAAAGGTGCTGGTTGTTGAATCATTATAGCACCATTTGTGAACGTGATTACCTTTGGTGACAACCTTTAAAGGGAAATGGAGTTGGAGAAGTAATATTAGACACTGATGATGAACAACATATACTACCTGTCCTCCAACCAATACACTCGCATAGGTCATTTGTCTAAATCCCTGAAATCCCATCAGATGATCCCATCATTAAAAAATGTCTTAGTAAGAGAAAAAATGTTTTATCATTAAAATGCTGTCATTTATTATTGTGGAGGCAAAATTCAAAATGCAGTGCAATGCAATAATTGAGATCTGTACAAATGAAAGCCTTCAAAAGCGTGTTCTTTATTTGATACATTTAAAATCATTATTAGATGTTACTTCAGTCCAGTAAGTGTTCATACTGAAATATTACTTACAGTAATTCTTATGTTTACTTTATGAAAAGTTAAATGCTTTTAGACTTAAATTTGCTTTATATATATATATATTTTTTTAGAATTAGCAGTTTAGATAACAGAAGGCACATAGAATATTGTGTACATTATATTGTGTTCTTATCGTGTTGATCGTTTAAATGCTTTAGAAATCTGAATATCAAACATGATACAGTATAGGCTTTTAAAGGGTTACAGGGAATTTTATTTCTTTATGGCTTGAGTCTTTCTGAAATGCAGTTATATCCAACGTCAAAGAACAGGCTTAAAAATACAAATTAAATAACGCTCATTTTCCAAATGGTATAGTTTTATTAGGTGGGCTCCAGGGTGGAGGGGGCTCATCTTGAAGAATAGCCTGTATCCTCTTTTCATTTTGCTCTCTTTTTTGTTGAAACTCTTTTCTTTTCTGTAATAAAATGACCAGGACAACACAAATTCAACATCAATCTATCAAAGGAAAATAATCAAAAGATTTTGTTCACTGTATGCGGAAGCATTTGTTAGAATAATTATGATATGTATAATGTCAACAATTAATTGGCAAATGACGTTTTACAGGTGATTTAGTTCAATCTGTTACCCTAAGAGCAACTTCTAAGCATAAACAGAAACCTCGTGAATATGTATTTTATAAAAGGTTTTGACAGAGCAAATTGATACAATGTGATGTGATGTGATGTGATTGAGAAATAGAAGGTGAAACTCGAGGCAGGTTGTCTATCTGTTAACTAGAGCAGAAATTACATACCAGCCATTTCTCATACATCTCCAAGGCCATTTTTTCTTTTTCCTCCTTTTCATATTTCTCCTCCACTTCCTTTATCTTCTCTTTCCTGCGCTCTGCCCTTATCTTCTCTTCAATAACATCTTTCTTTTGGTCACTCCTGTAATACGTAAAGTAATTAAAAGTTAAATAAGTAATTAAAGTTCATTTCTAAACCACAGTGCACTTATTAATGCCAGTCTGCAACCTGAGGCTTTACAAAAAAGCACAGCACATTTAATCATTCATAAGTGATTGAGTGACTTGAGCATGACTGAACGTGTGCAATAAGTAACAATACAAAGAGCTATATAAGTGTTATGTATATATTTAAGAATGTATCGTTCTTACCATTCAGCGAATGCAGAGATAGAGTCCTTCTTCCTCTCTTCTTTCTCTTTGACCTGCTGTAGTTTCTGTCTTCTCTCAGTCTGTTTCTTTTGCCTTATTCTGTCTTTCAGGATACCATCATGCTCCTCTTTCCACTTCTCAAAAACCTGATTTTTAAAATGCATTTATGTGAAAGATGGCACCAAAATTGCATTTAGCAGTATATATTGTATCTATCTATATATATATATATATATATATATATATATATATATATACAAAAATGTATTTCAAATACAACTGACAATTTTTATATCATTAACCCTGATATGTCAGTAAATATGTAATATATTTAAACTACATTTTTATGATATAAATGCATGTTAAACAAATTAATTTTTACTAGGGTGTGATGATAGGTTTTGGCTTAGATTGATTTCTTTAACTTATAATTACTATAAGTACTATATAAGTACAAATATTTCAGTCTCTCAAATATTAATCAGTGGAGTCATGAATCCTGCAATGCATGATGGTAATAAATAATCAAGCATTAGTAAAATCTTTAGTTTGAGATAAGAAGTGTGTCACACTGCAAGACATTTCAGCTTCTAACTGCTTCCTCCTAAGATATACTGTACATAACAGAAAAAAACTAATGATAGCCTAAAGACTGCATAACTGAAAGACATCAGAATAAAAGACATGACAGTTCTGTATGGCTAAAATGCTGAATATAAAATGCACTGAAAGCAGAGATACCGCTATAATAACATAACTGCAAGTGAGAAACCCAATACCTCCACAACTGTGTGTTATACAATAATTACCAATAAAAAAAATACTGACCTGTTTTGCGGTTTCCTTTTTTTCGTGCTTTTTATCCATTTCCATTTGTTGTTGCTTGACTGCCTCCTGCTTTTCTTTGACGTTTTTTTTGATGACTTCACTTTTTTTCTCTTTCCAGGCATCATAAGAAGCCTTTGCATCTGCAATTTTAGCAAGCCTTTCCTAAAAGATAAACCATATACATTTAATAAATAATTCCAGGACTGCGGTCACTAAAGAATTCAATAAAGCATTTCATTTATCTTACCTCTTGCATCCTCTCCTCTTTAGATTTCTCTTCCTGCTTTTTTGCCTTCCTTGTTATTTTTAAAGTTTCTTCTTTCTTTTTTAGCCATTCCTTTTTAGATACATTAAAAGGGTGTCATAATAAATCATAGGTCAGTCTCCTTGACATAACTTGTTAAATAAAATCTTATGGTTACAGTAAACGGTTCGTCTAACCTGATACACAGCAGCTCTTAGTGAATCTGCTGCTTCTGGAAGCAGTTGGGTCTCCTGAGTCCTCTGATCCAAAACCTTCAATGTTCCCAGGTATTTAGACTCCGCTGTATATGAGCTCTTGGATTTTCTGGCACTGGATGAGCGAGAGCTTGAAGGTCTAATGTCCAGAAGATATTGTTTTTGATGTTTGATGTTAAAATAATCAACAAGCATACCGTTGACCAAGTAAAAAAGGCTTAACTTGAGAAAATAATTAACAGAAGCATTAACAAATGCATAAACATGATCAAATGGAACATGATATTACGCTTTAAAGAGGTGAGACTTTGTGCCCCACATACACATATACAGCATAAGGTACTAAACTACTTCACTAACCTGTCCGTTGATTTCCTAGACATTCGGTCTAGATCACCCTGGGAAATCTCCTGATTGGAAGACAGATTTCATTAGGAATTACATTAGCATTTAAATTTGACAAGGCATTTAATTGACCTTAATTTGTAGGGCACTGCTTCTATTAGTAACATGTTTCAGAATGCGTTTAATGCTGACACAAGACGCCATTTTAGAAAACCAAATATTCGACTTTTAATCTAAACTTACATGCTTCTCTTCAAAAGATGTTGAGTAATTTCTCTCTTTGCTCTCTTCTGTGGCGGCTAGAATGAAAACGACATCTCACTATTACCATCTTACTAACATTAAAACAGCCTAAATTCATTTCCACACATACCACTGCCCACAGTGTCCGGAAACTGGAATATTTGCTCTGCTGTTGAAGAAGACTGTGTCTTGGACTTTTCCGACATCGCCTGGTCCTCATCTGGACTCTGTAGTAAACATAAGGTTAAACAAAACAAGAGTCTTTCAAAGCATCTCCTGGATTTACGACTGCTGGGAGATAGAAAATAACAACAGATTCTACACGAGCGGCTATACAGCTATACAGCTATAGTGTACAGTTCTTAAAATGTGTGTAAAGAATGTTAAATGTTCTACATAAAACATGGGTACAAATTGCTTTTTAATACTGTATATGGCTCCACTTAAGTTATATTTGTCATAAAAAGTAACATCTCCAAGCCTGGGTTTTAGCATTTGTCTTTTTTGTTAGTATGACGCTCTCACCAGAACGCTGTCATTGGTAGAGGTTTGACTCTTCTCAGTAGAGAATGTGTTGGAGAGGGCTATAGACATAGAGGATGTGGCTGTTCTGCTGCAGGCAGTGGTCTCTGCTTGTGTTTCCTCTTCTAACTGACCAGTGTCACACGTGTTTGCTGTCCTCTGCCTGGGTTTGGGTCTGGGTGACGTGTCTTGAGCAAGACAACCTGTTTACATTAAAGAAAGCGTATTTTAGTTTCTGAATAAAAATCAACTCCAGTTTCTGGAGACCTTTCAGAAGCGAATACTTTAAATAAGAACATAGTCACTTGAGTGCAAAAGTTAAAATTCAACATATAGATAGAAAGAAAATAGTAGTATTACTGGTAACTTGTAAAGATCAAAGACCTTAATAGCACACATGCAAAGACTGCCCTGACCTGTAGGGAGTTTTGGTTTAACACTTCTCTCCCTGGGTTGAGGAACGGGCAGTTCACCATCTTTACCAGTCATTTGGTTATGCTCATTTTTTTCTGAAGGCAAAGGCAATGGACTGTCCCACTGTGAGCCATCTGATGTAAGAGGGACGGACGACTCCCATTGGCTATTCTCCGAGTTTAGAGGCAACGGAGATTCTGACAGGCTCTTCCTCAGCTTTGTTATTGATTTTAACTGTTCTTCCTTCTGGAGTAAACTGGATCCTGGTTGAAACTTGTCAGATAGGGAGGAAAAGGAGGAATCTGACTGTTGGTTTTTCTCTGGAGCGTGAGAATTGCTTGAACTTTGAGAGGTATGCCTGGACTGGGTGAAATGGAGAGAACTAGGCTGGTCGTCTGCACTTCCTGTGCTGTTCAGCTGATCAAAGTGCACAGGAGAGCTGGTTCTTTTGGTTTTCACAAAAGACACTTTTTTGGGTTTGACATTTTCCTCTTCGTCATCTGAAAGCTTGAAATCGTTGATTTTGCCTTTCGTCTTTCCAGCTTTAAATCTCTCTTTCTTCTGTTTTTGGGTCTTAAGGAGTTTGTTAAGTATGTCTGCTGAATTCAGATATAAAGGAAATGAACAATAAGAAAAACTGAATTACAAACATTGTTAAAAGAAAACAAACTGATTCAACATACGGTCTCTAGCTCTGAGTATCCCAGCAGTAGCCTATACAGTGCGATTAACATATTTTAGATAAACCTACCGTCATCATCACTATCTTTACCATCTTCATCATCATCGTCAAAGTCATCAGAGTAACTGTGCCTGTTAGCTCTAGCAGACACAGCTTTCTTCAGCTCATCCTGAAATTCAACAACATGCGGGTGTCACAGTATTTTCGCGTCCAATTCTAATCGTGCTACAACTGAATAGAATAGACACGCAGCCCCCTAGGCCTTGAGACGGAAACTGAAGAAAATTTTAACGTTGGAGCACACTAACGAGTTGACACTAATACCTGAAAAGTTGTTCTTCTGGATGTTTTAGGGCTTTTCGTATATGCAAGCGTTGTAGAAAAAGGCTCGTCGTCCATCTCATCAAACACACCTTTTAAATACGATAATGCAATTATTCAAACAAACATGCTCGTTTACGACATATCATCTATCGTTCAGACGATTAATACCCACCCTAGCTTCAAAACAAATGATCAGTAGCAAGCGCTGCTCAGGTCATCTTAGACGCCATTTGTTTACGCGAGTTACCAAAGCAACTACCGGGTAAGAACGTACCGATCCTACTATGACGACGGCTTGACGTGGTGACGTCGCTTGCTGTAGCGTACTACGGCAGACGCTGTTTACGTCAAATGCCGTAAGCTTTGCCAGTTTATTTGAATCTTAAAAACAGAACAGCTCGCGTTTAAGAGAGACTTTGAACCTTCTTTTGTTTAAAGAAACTCCATATGAAAACATAAGGTGCTGGAAGGGTAGGTTATTATTTGGTTCTGTTGTTGTCAAATATTCGATTATTTATGCCTGTCCTGTTTAACGGATTAATCAAAATGAATTCCTATCGATTTGTCTTAAAGCATCTTAAGGACAGTATTCTACTAATTATAAAGATATTTAAACAAAATAAAAAAAGAAACATGGACAATCCTGTTCAAAAGTTTCTTATCTTAGTCTTTTGTTATAATTGTGTATTAGTCCCAAAATCGTATCTGATAGGTTAAAAAAAAAGGTGCAGGACCTGGAAGATACTTAACAGTGGGCAGAACTGCAGACAAACATCCAGGTAACAAACAGTTACTTTGTTTTTCACATTGATTAAGATAAACATGTACCATATTGATATAAAAAGTAAGAAAATATATTCCATTTGTTGTTATCTACAACATGAAGTGCACTGACCTTGATATTACACCAGGGTTTGCCAAGCTGAGTTCGTGAAGGACCTGTAGAGGGCGTAATTAAATAAATCATCAATTAAAACTATTTTCAAATCAATCAAAATAAAACACTTTCTGATTTTTTTCAACTGCATGTCATGTGACCATACCATGCATCAGAGAACCATGAATATACAAATGTGATTGTTAATTTAGAAAATATTTATTTTAAAATTGCAGGGGACCCTCAAATAAAAATATATTTGGTGAAAGCGGATGAATTTGTATTATTTATTTATTTATTTATTTAATGTGTGTTTATTTTTAATGTGTTTGAAAGAGAAATGCTTTCCAAAGTAATTTGTGGTATAATAATCTCTTGAGTGATATTTCAAATAAAAGTTAAAGTGTTCATCAGTAGCGGATTACTGAAAATAAATAATGTGTAAATAATATGTAATCTAGTATGTATAAATGTTCTGTAGCATATAGAAGCACATTTACACCACTGAATAAAAAATTACAAAAAGGTTATCGCGACTTTTTATCTCACAATTCAAAATTGTATGATATAGAGTCAGAATTTCGAGATATAAAGTCAGAATTGTGAAATATAAATTCTGAGACAAAAATCTGAATTATGCGATTAAAAAGTCGCAATAACGTTTTTACATTTTTTATTCAGTGGCAGAAACAGGCTTCCATAGTAGTGTGATTACAAGTATTTTAAAATGTAATTTAATCTAATGACGAGTACATTATTTTTTAAAATCTGAGAACGTAATCCAAGTTACATGTAATCAATTACCACCCAGCTCTGAAGGTAGGACAGGCAGCTTTGAAAAGATCCCCGTTCTCCCTGAACATCACTTTCCAAAGCCACTTCAAAACAGATGGACTTGAACAGGCAAATCATAGGCTAACCAGTGGCACGAAGAAAGACCGGGATGATAGAGGATTGAATTAAATGCTGACAGATTACCTTGCGTCTCATAGAGCAGCCTGTCGTAGCCCTAGGACCAAGGGATATGACTCAACGAACAGTCCTACGCCTTCCATACAGATCATATAAATACATAAAAAAACATTTAGATCACTTAACTTAGTGATGACTTCGTGAGGAGACTTTCAAATTATCTGCCCTACCTTATAGTGGGCTTATGTGAATGCATAAACTTGAACGTTGTGTAAATTTAGCCATTTAGCTATTTTATATTGAGTACTTTATGTAAACTCCTATTATGCATAGCTTAGGCAAATAGCTTTACCTTTTTTTCACTATCATATAATACATACGTATCATATAATTATTACAAGCTAACCGGCGTTAGTATTGAACACTCGCTGGTTATGCACTTGCTTAAATATTGATATTGGATCATTTTTTATCAAAAAAAAAAAAAAAGGTACAACTGCAGCTTTAATGAATTGTTGTCTGGCTAGGGGCTCCATGCCAGCTCATCTCAAACATGCTACAGCGCAGCCTTTATTTGCAGCGCTATCTAATTTTAGACTGACCTCAAAACTCCTTTTTAAGTCATAGAAACGATTGTTTATTACAAATAAAATGTTTTTTAAATTCCAAACATTTTTAGGAGAAAATTCTGTGCTGGAAGTTTTTCAGTCAGGTTTTAGGGCTCCACAGCACTGCACTTTCAAAGGTTCACAATGATATTGTAATAAGTCTTCGGCTATGTTAGTGTTATTAGACCTGAGTGCTGCGTTTGATACTGTGGATCACAACTTTTTGATATCTGTACTGGAACACCTTGCAGGAGTACAAGGGATGGCCCTCCAGTGGTTTAAAGTTTTGCAGTTAAAGTTTGGGGATTGTCTGTGGACTGATGTTTCTCGAGGGTCCATTCTTGCTCCCTTTTGTTTTTGTTGTATATGCTGCCTTTGGGATCCATTTTTATTAAACAGGTTTGTATGCCTTTTCGTAAGAATGATAAGAAAGCTCTAACTTCGCTTCTAAACCGCTAGAGGGACACAAAAAGCCAGGTGTATGTACATTTTGTGAAATTTAATGATAACAAAAATAGAAAGGATTATTTTATTTGGACAAAGCTGAACATTTGTCCTCTGTAAATGCAAATTTGGGTTCTCTGACTGCATACAACAAAGTAGCTGTAAAAATGTGGGGGTTTGGTTTGACAGAGAACTCAAATTTGATAAGCAAATAAACAATGTTGTTAAATCATGCTTGTTCTTTTTTTTATCTGAGACTTCTAGCTAAAGTAAAGACTTTCTGTTGCTGACCTTGAGAAACGTATCCATGCCTTTTCTCATTTTCTGTATCTAGGAGTTAAGCAGGCAGTCAGTCCAGAAGGCAGCTGAGAAGCACACTCAGGTACAAGCATATGTTGCCGGTTCATTTTAGAATAGAATACAAACGTTTCGTTTTTTTTTTTTTAAATCCATAAAAGGGATGCCTCCAACATTTCTTATATCCTTAGCGAATCGCCACACTTATAGTAGATCCCTGAAGTCTTATGATCCGCAACTTTTAACAATCCCCAGATCCAGACTAAACCTAAGGGTGATCGTTCTTTCTTACTTACTATAGTTTTTTAAGTCGTTGTTAAAAACATACTTATTAGCTCAAGCTTTTAACTGCTGCTGTCTCTTGTGTCTTTTTTGTGTGATTGTGATTTCATTGTATATTTATGAGATTTTTTTTTTTTTATCTCTACCCTTGTAAAGAACCTTGTGCAACAATGGTTGTATCAATGTGTGCTCTAGAAATAAAAAACAAATGACCTGTTGCACAATTTTCTTGTTTGTGCTTAAGTCTGGCTGGGTGCCTCTTTGTCATTTCAGGACCAATTGCTGAATATTACTGAAAATGTAATACCATTCATACCCACCAGTGGGAGGTAGACATCTTCAAATGCTGCTTCAGTGGGCATAAACATCTGCATCTGTGAGCTAACTCATCAAGGTCATGGACAGAGGAACTGCAGGGACAGTAGGGTCATCTTTGTGTCTTGTAATTGTTTTGTTACATCTCAGGGTTCTTTTAATCACTGAAATACAACAGAAATGAAAAAGCTTTTCTTGCAGTTGTTAATGTTAATCATCAGCGCATTATTCTGGATTAAATAATCAGATTCCAAAAAATCCTATGGTGTCATACATTTAGCTTTGAATATGCCATTTGCTTTTTTCTTTAAATTTTTAAGGGGAAAAGCACCTCTCAAGCAATTAGATTTGTTTTAACTGTATTGTTTAATCTAATGCAGAGATTAACAATTGTTCTTTTGTCTGTTAAACCCCTTAAAATAAAATATTCACTTGAAATATCTTGAAATAAAAATGTATCATTTTATAATGTTGGTTAATGGTCACACACACACACACACTTCATACATTTTTTTTGAAATTTTTACAATTACAGTGTACTTGCTGTACACACACACACACACACACACACACACACACACACACACACACACACACACACACACACACATATATATATAATGAGCTTAAATATATTTATAATGAGCTTAATTAAAATGTATTTTAAATGAAATAACCCAGACATTGTACTATTTTCTTTATGTAATTTGTAGGTAATCTGCTCAGTTCTGTCAGTCCGGTTTTTGTTTTGCTGCAAAAAAAACACCAATAGAAAAAAGATAATGGCCTTGCAGAAAACAGGAAAACATTTTCTTAAACACAATAATCCCTTTATTAATACAGCGCAGTGTTCTTTTCTTACGGTGCATGTTTATCTGTCACACAAAAAGCAATGCGATCTTTCCAGACACATTTTCCAGTTCATGTTTCTCTTCTTGTATATTTTTTAACAACCTGCAAGCACCACAAATGTCTTCTTAACAAGATCTTGACCTCTGTGTGACACTACCTATCTCTCCATCACATTCTTTTCTTCTCTGTTCATTTCCTTTGGGCCTTTTTTTTTTTGGAGAAGAATTGTCTGTGATTATTCACAACACTCTCGTCAGCTGTGTTTTGACAGCAGCTGTTTATATCACTTCCATGAGCTGTATTGTAGTCACGACAGCTCTCTGAGAGTTTAGGATGTTAATATACATGACAATGTCCTTCTCAGCGTAACAAATTTGCTATGCTGCTGCGGCACTTGCTTCTGAAAAAACATCCAATCCAGAAATAACATATATATATATGAAATAACCCCCACATATAACATCATTTAAATCACTCTCTAGCAGCTCTGTACAGGTTCTGCAGTGTGACGCAACTGCTACAGCAAACACTGCTGGTTATTTGAATCTTGAGCAGCAAGCTCATTGGCTGTTGATACGGAAAGAAACCAATCAGCTGTTTGATAGGTTCTACCTCAATCTGACATAATGACACATCAGCCTGCTGAATGAGCTGGTATTACTTCATACTGACATCCAATAATACATCATTAACATTAATACATTTATATTAATAAAGTTCATGTGTCCAAGACAGCTGTAGATTAGACCTGTATATACATATTAATTTTAAATGTATATTAAAATTTATCAAAGGCCCATGTAAAATAATGCAAGTCAAATCACTTGACAATGTCACAATTTTGGAAAAATAGTCTTATATTTCAGGTTTAACACAAGTTAAGCTTAAACTGGCAACAATTATGACATGTTGATTTTCACGATAAAAATAAATGTTAATCAGTCCCTAAAAAATAGAAATATGGGTTACAGTGAGTTGCTTACAATGTTATGCTAAAATGTTAATATTTTATTAATATTAATGAACACATTAATAATAATGGTAATTATTGTTTGCTTGTTTCTATACAGTCTGTGTGTGTCTGCTATTGGACCTAAGGTAGAACCGAACTTTGACAAATTGCTAAATAAAATGATTTACGTTTCAATAACATGCTTATTAACATTTTTTGTATGAAAACATAGTATTTTACGTCTTTGTTGCAATGGTAATGTCCCGTACACCAAAAACTAAATATAAAATAATATAATCAGCTACGCCTTTTTAAAGAGAATAGCGAATATAATGTAAGTGCTTTTTTAAATTCTAAACTGCGCATTTATGTTCTTAAATAAGATAAATGTGTGGTACGCAATACACTGCAAAATCTCCTGATTAAACTAAACTTTTATATTGAACCTGGAATATCTTTCAGCTTATTTGCACTAAAGTGCATAGAGAATGGCTGTGTATTGCTATTCTGTAATCATTTTTATATGGAGGGTAAAGTGCATGTACGGAGGAGCATCAGTGGCCCAAGGCACCGTAGAGGAAACCCACTTACCCCATCTACTTACTCTGGCAGCTGTGCCCATCAGCTGTTACACAAAGATAAAAAAATCTGTTATGCAATATCTGAATCTTATATCAGCCTCAACCTGTCCTCCAATAATTCCTTTATGTCTTTGTACTGGTTTGTTATTGGTATTGAGGTTTTTTTTTTTTAACTGTAGAAGAATATTTTTTCAGTATCCTTTATAAACATGATATCTGTTTGCATGTTCTGGTTAAGTGTAATAGTAAAATGATGTGTACAAAAAAACTCTTTTGACCTCGGAAACATTTGAAAAATAATCAAGCAATAGCAGTGCGGACCGGCAAAATACCACACATACATTTTTACAATTCAGCAATAGATTTCTGTCTGAACAATGTGATTTCATGATAATGTGTATGTATTTTACGTACTTGTATGTGGTTCTATAAAGTAGTTTTTAGAGTCACTAAAACAAACAAAACTGAGATATTTTCATCTAAACTTACAAGTACTTTTTTCAGCATTTAAACGTAAAAAAGAGACATATTGACAACACATACAAATTTATATTAAAATAGTTTTATTGTTTAAAATGATTCTGTTCATGATTTCTGCTGCCAGCTTTGTACGTTTTTGATGTTGAAGAAGGTACTGGTTGTCAAGTGTAATAGATTTCAGTGTAACCAAGTAGGTTACTTTTACAGTTAAAACTTGGAAAAATGTTAAATGTTCCAGCTGCATGCTGCAACAAATGTAGAGGTTTCTTATTAAGAGGAAGCTACTTTTTAAATGTCTGTGGTTTGTTTGAGTTTTTGAGCTGCTTGCTGGTTTGTGTCAAACAGAAAAAGGGGGGTTATGGGGAAAGATCAGGTCGCTGAAAGATGCCTTAAAGCACCAACAAAGCCTGAATGGTTTTTGTCAATGAAATCTAAAGCTATAAATAATACTGGTCCTGCAGATGGAGAGAAAAGGAAATGGACAATAAAATGGAATTCAGTATATCAACGATAAACGAACTGTTAAAACTATTTCTGGATTTCTGGTGTTCTGTCTGTAGTCTGCTTTAAAGGGTTACTCTGCCCTATAATGAAAATGTTGTCATTAATCACATGTTGTTCCAAACTTGTAAAAGCATCGTCCGTCCTTGGAACACAATTTAAGATACTTTGGATGAAAACCGGGAGGCTTGTCAAGGTCTAGAAAGGTACGAAAGATATCAGTTGAATTTGGCACCATTATGTCACTGTAGGGCCATTTTGTAGAGCATCCGCTGGACACACATACGTTCTTCTGTGTCAGTTTGTTAGCATTCAAATCAAAGCTCAAATAGACTAATCTTTTTAGGGTTTGGAACGACATGGGGGTAAGTGATAATTGACAACATTTTCATTTTGGGGTGGAGTATCCCTTTAACATAGAGTTACAAATTATAAGTGATGTCTAATGTTGTTGTCACATCTCTAGACTTTTTGTTATTGTTTTTGTCTTGAGCCACGTGTCATCTGTGCCCTGCCTTCCCTTCGTGTTTAGTTGTTTAATTGTCTGCAGCCGTGTCTTGTTAATTGAGTTAATTTCCTCGCATATTTAGTCCTGTGTGTTCTCAGTTCACGTTGTCCGATCGTTAAAGTCATTGATGTCCTTGAAGTCATTGAAGTCCGTAAAGTCTCTACGTTTGATTTTGTCCTGCCTTTTGTATGTTTATTTTGCAAGTTAAAGAATTAAATCGGTTTAAGTTTTTTGTATCTCGAGTCCCGAGTCCTTTCCGAGAAATCACGGAAATCGTGACAGTTGTAAATGTCAATAATAAGGTCTTCTGTTTTCAAATTTGTGATTTATTATATTGTTGGTCATATTTGTTTGCTTGGTCGGTGTCATTTTTTTGCTATTGTGGGATGTAAGTTTTCTCTTTCTGCTGGTCTCTTATTTCATGTAATACGAAATATTTTGTATTGAACTCTAAATTCTAGTTTGCGTCACATTAACACATCTAATAAAACGACCCAGTAAAAATTACATTTGAATGTTTTTATATTGATGGGTTTCGCAAGAGAGTAGGTCTGAAAGTATCAGAGATCATTAAAATAAACATTGCGACAGATTATTAGCAATTATCCAGTCAGGACACACATTTTTCAGCTCCAGGCTCCGTAAAAGGAACTGCCACTTTATTAAATTCCGTCTCAAAATATTTGAAATTATTTGCAGTGATTAGCAATTAGACTTTGCTACTATGGTGATTTTCTAACCACTTTACCTGTCTTCACCTGCTCCCTACTGCGCAACATGCAGCGATACGCTGAGTTTACTGAATTCATCAGTGGTGACACGCTCCCAGCGGTCTTGCCATTTATAAATGGTAATTTCTAAAGAGATAAAGCGAATCCGGCCTGGGCAGATTGAGGATTCATCAAACGACACTGACTAGAATATAAATGTACTTACTGCATGCAGAGTAGATATCAGTGGCAATTTGTCCACAGCTTTTAGAGCAGTGGTTCTTTACTCCAGTCACACTTTTGTACGCTTCGTTTGGTATGCCTTATTTAACACGCTTGATTCAGGTCATCACCTCGTTAGAAGACAGCTCCGTGAACTCAAATGAGTGTGTCAGATAAGAGAGACAGAGCAGTAGGTCCCCGGGAACCAGAGTACATGCCTCTCGATTGCTATGTCGTCGCTTGAACCCAATTTAGACCAGTGGTTTTCAGCCATGTTCACGGAGCACCCAGCAATCGACATTTTGCATGTCTTCTCAATCAAACACAACGCTGTCAGCGCATTATTAGAAACTCTTAAGACCTGAAATGTGAAAGACGGGAAACATTCGAAAGATGTGGGCCCTAGGATTCAACGCCCGAACCTAAACATTTTGAGCGACACGCAAATTGCTGTTTAGAACAAGTTCAGTGAAAATGCATCCTTTACTTATCATCATCCAAACCCATGAAACCCAGGTTAATCTTTGAAACATGAACTAATGAAATATTGAGTTGAGTGGTTTTAAACCAAGTATTATGAGGAGATATGATCACTTTATACAATGAATGCATCTTGCGTTGGCATAAATTCATAGTGATCAATGTGCCATTAGTTGTAAAGTTTTAATAATCAATTTAATTTAACAAAGTAACCGCCACGATTATAACAATACTGATGAAGACCAGTATAGCTGGAATTTTTCTGGTTGATTAACCTTAAAAGATTAACAGCCAATCAAAATTCAAAACTTTGCATGCTTAAACAATCTTACCATTCATCGGTGTGGGTGCTATATAGCCTATAATTAGATTTATAGTCATTGTTTCATTGGTTGCAGATATTCTAACACTTACTGTAACTTCCCGTGAAAGTTATTTATAAGGCACCCGATGTCACATCAAGCCTTTTTCAGATGGTTGTTCTGCTGTGAAAAGAGACAGAATTATGTCAGTGTGTCTGTCAGTCTCACACTCGACATGTAATTTTAGTTTTGATATGCGTCTGTGTTACGGAATAGAGAAAATGATTGCATTTTCAAAAATCGGTTTGTAATAGTCACTTCACCGGAAGATTTTTTTTACTGACGCAAACATCTACCACGAAATATTCTGTTTTCTGATGCCTCATACAGCTACTGCAAGCTTTTGCTCTTGAGGTGCATTCAGCTGACAAATCCAATTTCCTCTCTAAAAACACAAAAACAGATAAACTTAAATATTTTTCTCCTCCACGGCTCTCCTCACGACCATATGGCACCTCGCGGCTTGCTGGACAAACACTCGTCTGTATTTGTGCTTCTAGAGACAGCTGTGTCCACACATAGACTCGGACCGTCGTGTTTTTTTCTCTCCTGATGTGCCGCCGTGGATCTCAGGTTGCTATTTGGATGTGTAGTTGTCACTCTCCGTGTGGTTCCCTTTGCCCTTCTCCTCCAAGTAAACACAGCATCAGTGCTCCAGTCTTAAAAGGTCTGGTCATGGGCTGAACGCTGTGGGAAACCTAAGGTTGTTTATCGTGGCTACCTTTTAAGAGCAGAGGCTGGCAGCCGTGGGCCTTTTTTTTGTAAACAGATGACGTGGGGTTGTAACATGGTGAAACGAAACTGTAATAAATCCCTCTTCTATATGTGTAAATATGCCATGGCATAGTAACAGCAGCACTTTACCTTTGTAAAAGGGGGAATTAGCTTACACGAGGTTTGGTTTATGTTTGGAATGTGTTGCGACTCATAAATGGTGCCTACATGTAGCTGATTTGTTAGGGGGAAATGTGTGGTAAAGTAAGCATCATCTGATATATTGATATTCCTCTTCACTGCTTAGTACATTCTTCCATTCTGAGCTCAGGACGACCATATTAGGAGCCAAATGAAACAATGCGGTTTATTCCTTTGTTTAAACTTTGCTTAATTTATTAGAAAAACACTGGATGGTAACTTGGAGGTGTCAATTTGTTTTAGCTGGCCTGGGAAAAAAAGAACATAAAAGATTGGCTCATTTGCTAACATCTAAATTAATTGGCCTTATTCAAGTCAACAGTTTTATTTAAAGGGATAGTTCATCCCCCAAAAAACAAATACACTCACCCTAATGTTGTTCCAAGCCTGTATACATTCATTTTCTTCTGCTAAACACAACAGAAAAAAAAGATAATTGTTTGTAGTCATTGCCATTGGTTTATGAAGTTGATGATTTTACAATTGCATAATCAAAATTGTTTTTCTAATTCATGTTCTGGACCCATGTTTCATTTTGTTATTTGTTAATAACACTTCTATTACTGTATTACAGTGTTTAATAATTGCTGTCAATATTACACAATCGTTCATTAATGTTAATTCAAAGTGCATTAACTAATGCTAAAAATGTATTAGTAAATGCTGAAATTAAAATGAACGAGGAATAATAAATGCTGTAGAAGTATTGTTTAGCATAGTTCAAGTGAACTAATGTAGTTAATAGCGTTAATAACTAATGAACCTTATTGTTTTTTTTCCTGTTGCAGGGTTTTATTAAGAAGGCCGAAAGATGGAGAAAGAGCCACTCTGGTCCCTTTTCTCAGCTCTTTCTATTATTTAAGCTTTTAAATGTGTTTGTGATGTTTCAACATGAGGATGCTCTAGAGGAATGTTTCCTGTGGTGCTCACTGCCAAGTGCCCTCACGTTATTTTCTGGGCTTGCAGCTATGCTGTAAAATTGCATTTTTTGAAGTTGGAAGCAAAACAAAGATCCTTGTAATTTTGCAAGAAAAAAAGCTATTCGAGTCATTATTTAAAATCTAAAGTTCTGCTCTTAATCATCTCGGTACGCAGCTTGCCATTCTTTGTGATTATTTGTGAAATAACTTTGTTTCTGTACTCCAGCTGTTTTTCAGCGTGCTGTGGAGTCAATCGTTTAAGGTTTACAGTAGTCAGCAATTTGTCTTGGCATTAGCAATTAATGGTTTGGTAACATTATCAAGTAATTTGAGACCTCTGCTGTATGGGTTGAACCAAAAACGAAAGGAATGATTACTTGAATTTGTATGTGTGTGTGTGTGCTTAGACAAAGCTACTTTTACCACTACTACTTGTGCTAAAAATAATAACAGTAATCACATCGGTGTTATAATAAACCGAGCTGTCAGGGGCCAGTCTGCCTAAAGCACATTAATTAAAGTCCTCGTCATGTTGTTTTGCTGCTCTGAAGAATAAATGAGCTGCAAAACTGATTGCAGCAAGGGGCCCATAAACAGGATCTAAATCCTCTAAAAGTGCATGGCAATGTATTACGTGTTTTCAAAGCATCGGCGTGTGATATTTAACGCTGTTCCTTGCATGCACATTCGCGCTTTCAAAGACGCGGTCAATCCTTGCAGTTGTTGTTCATTCCAGCGAACGTATGAAGGGGGACAATTAGAGAGAAAATATTTCCTGGGAGAAAGAATATTTCAGTCACGTTATTGGACTCAGTTAAACATTTCTCCTGGTGGATGGTGTGTTGCTATGGCATTGAGCTATGACATTCTAGTCACACACATACACAAACTCCCAGTGCTGCTCGAAACCATCATTGCGTTCATAAATGCGTGACAGGATTACATAATGATTCAGGCTCTCTCCCTGGATATTGCAGAGACTAATCTTGTGGAAGAGTGGAAGTCTGTAAATAACAGTTTTGCACTCTGTCAGTAAAGTTCATCCGCTGTACACAAACCTCTGATTGATTCTTTAAATAGTCGTCGGTGCCAAAGAGCAAAACACTGACACGCAAATATACAGCAACTCATGAGATTTATGTAGCTTTTTTTAATTCGCAACGTTCGAAACACATTCTTGTATTGTAATTTAACAATCATTTCACCCTCAGAGAAGAGTGCTAAATATCATTTTATGCCACAGTGGGTATTCATTTCATTCCATGCTTTCACACAATTCCTAGTCCAAGGTCAAAAACACTGTTATGTGTCTGCCTGTGAAATCCACTGCTCAGTTTGCGGTTCATTCTCAAGAACGAAGAGATGAAGTGAATGAATAAGCGCGCTGTGTCGGTTTGGAGGACCATTCAGAGTGCTTCATGTTCAGTATTGTTTTCTGTGTCATTATGGGCTCCTAATGGCAAACTCCCTTTCGACATAAGTCCTGCTCGGTCATGCACACGGCTTTGGATTTTAAGATAAACAATCAGCCGGAACAAATATCCTTCGAGGACCCTCAGCTGGGTGGATCTGGGAATTGAGTGGGAGACTGTCATGTCATTTATGGGTAGGTTGGAAAACAAGTTCAAGGGACTGTGTGAACACCTATGACACTCTCTGAATAAATTCAGAAGCGGCAGACGGTGCCAGAGGGTTACTGAAGTAAATAATGCATGGGGGCTTTTTTTAAAAAATGTATTTGCTTTTTTTTTCTCATATTCTTACTCAGCAAATATGCATTAAATTGATCAAAAGGGCCAGCAAATGTTACAAAAGATTTATTTTTGAAATGAAATTTAGCTTCTTTTTATTTATTAAAGAATCCTGAAAAATGTATCACCGTTCCCACAAAAAATATTACTGTTTTTTACATGAATGAAAACAAGAGAAATGTTTTTTGATCAAAAAATTAAAATTTTAATACAATACAATATGTTCCCTTTGCCACCTCTGAAGAATAATTCAGACTGCCTTACACAAGATCTCTGACTTAATGTATCGCAAACGTAAAAATCAATTTTATCGCTCTATTACATCAGGCACAAATCTAGCAGCGATTCTAGTTGTGCATATGTCACACAGTACCCATGGAATTTAAATTATTCATGCCTGGCACCACTGGGAAAATAAACAACTTCTAGCGTACATGACGTACGCTAACGAACTGATGGCACGACTAAATGAGTCATGCTTGTAACAGACATGAAGATCGGAGACTTCATTTATTTGGTGACATTCTGTGCTAAAATATTTGTGTTCGTGTGTCAGAGCCCTTTGCAATTACATATAATCCGTCATTTTAGCTGCAGTTACATTAACATTCTTTGAAAAGAAAGGTGAGTAATACATTTGTTTGACAATAAAACTCCTGCTATGACACATAATCAAACTACTGCTATTCTGGGGCAGAGAGAAGTAAAATCAAACCCGTTTTGGTGCAGAATTGGGTCACATTTGTAAACAGAGGCTTGGATTGCCAGGCTAACAAAAATCACTGTTTTGTTCCAAACTTTAATGCTTTTAAAAGCAATAAATTCTTAATGGAGCGCTATTTTAGCATGAGACTGAATATTTGTCTGGTTTATGCATGGTCTGAGAGAGAAAGAGAGAGAATGGAAGACTGAGATGATTATAGCTGGCGCTGCTTTGCTTTTAAAGCACGTGGGCACAAATAGAGTCACAGCCTGACATCACGCAACCAAGAAGCTCTGTCGAAGACAAATGAGGATGAAACTAGCAAACTAAGATGGAAACAAATGTCACACTTCCTTTTTTCCCTGTGCTTCACCGGCTCCATGTTGGCAGCTTTAAGGCAAGCTCTTTTCTTTTTGATGCTGATGAGTAGCCAGTGTTTACACGATGATCACATAGATATGATCAAGGCCAATATCACATACGGTATACGTACACAGAAAACATAAACAACCACATTAAAAAAAAGAAAAGAACTGAAAGCACATAACTCTAAAACTAAAAAAAGTCTGAAAAATACTGGCATGGCGTAATGTGTTGAATGATCACTGCAGTAGCTCCTCTTGTTTGTTCATCAGTGAGCTCTTACGGAGCTATTTGAGTCCCGTGAACTGATGGATTGAGCGTCTCCAACCTTCAATGCATGCCGTATTTTCAATTAAAGAGTTTATCAGTGTGAAGTAATGTCATGAAAGTCATGCATCCTTTTAAAATTTTAAAAAGTCTGTTGGGACCTTGTTTTCCTCCTTCATTTGAAGATGTCTTGTTCATTTTGAATTAACATTTAAATTATATTAAATATGCATAACAATTTTTTGTTGATTCCTACATACTGAGAGCAAAGATTAGCTTACTGTGGACTAAAAACTCAATCATTTGTTGTTTATGCATATGTCCAAGGATTGCGCAGTCCACAGAGTTTATCTGAATGCTTCAAATCCCATCCTTCAAAATCCTGCAGATCCCTTTGCCCGCTTCTTCGTAATTTGTTTCTACTATTTTGATTACGCATGCAATTACAAATAAGAATAGTAGTTGCACAGAACAAAGACTGGATGTTAAAATTATTACAAAATCATGTCACAGACCAAGACCAGTGATGAACAAAATAATTGAATACCGAGTGATTTGAAGTTTTTATCAATCTGTGTACATGCTATTGATCTGTTTTGCAGCAGAATCTCCCCAGCTCTTGCAGTGTCTGCGGGTAACCTACCTAATGCAATCCTCAAGACCAAAACAAGTCACTGTCACCAAGCAAGAGTGAATACTTGCACTGTATAAACCTATGAAATACTTTGACATTTACTGTTGCAGTTTTTTCCCAAAATAAAGCTCATTCAGTAGTGTGATCTCATGAACTCGATGTTTCCTCATTAGCCTGACAAGTCCTGGCTGTCGTGGCAAAGAGACCCATGAAAGAATGCAAAGCCTTGAGACCCTTATATAACATCTATTCCAGCCTTAATGAGTCGCACTGCAATTTACGTTTGCGAGAACCTGAGCATCTGAGCGGCCCAAAGCGCAGCGTGCGTCCAAATGATAAGTGACCCGCATTCAAACGCAAGATGTTGAGAGCGTTTCCATTTGCGCATCTGATCCGAATTCAAGAAAACGTGATGTTGCGTAAGTGTCCGACGTTAGGGATAGACTATAGGATATGTGACATTTAAATATTTGCCAGACGTCACCGAAAGCCTATATAATGAGCTGGGGATCGAGCAGTCCCTCGGTGCAGAACGAAAATCCTCTAAAATCACCAGCCAGTTCATTGGATGATGAGCGTGTTACACGGCATCTCCGGGAGAACAAGCACGCATCTCCAGACGAGCATAATACATCTTTAAGGAGCTCTGCCTGCCGGTGCGTCCATTGGCTGGCTGGAGGTTCCACTGTGTCCTGTGATTGGCCATACTTAATGATCCTCGGCTTATCATTTGCCCCAGTAATTTACTATGAATATTGTATGCGGGCGGAAAAGCTGCTGATAAGTTTGAAATAGCTTAGTCCTGGATGAGACGTGCGCGCGCGGGGAAATTACATTTTCTAGGCTGATATCCGTCCGGCACCTATAGTGGAAACGCTCCTGTCCTGGATTCAGATGGGTAGGAACGGTCTCGCTCGGATATTCACCATGTAGATATTTTTTTGGCCGCACGTTTGGAGAGGACTATTACGCAAAGAATGTTTTGCGCTAAACTGAAGGATCTCAAGATTGCGGGTGAATGCCCGTTTTCCATGGTCGTGGGAAACGAGGATCCCGCAGACTTTGAGGAAAGCGGCGCGGTCGATGTTGTGCCCGTATCCAGAGAGGTGCAGGGCACAAATACAAACATTCTGCCCAGACGCAAAATAAGCCGGAGCAAAGTTAATCTGCATTCACTGGGCGAGAGCATCCGAAAGCTGGTGTGTCCGGAGGTAAATGTGTCTGATTCACCTGATGATATTTGGCAGCACATTCTTATACATTGCATTAGAAAATGTGTTTTATAACTGCGCTGTGGCCAGTGAGTGTATACACGCAACGCGCGCAAATGGAATATTGTAATTAAGAACAAACGTACAAGACACGCAAATGCCTGTAATCCACTGCGATATTAAAAAACACGCTGCGCTGTATTTCATGCATTTTTTTTTCTTTTAGTTCGAAAAAATACGAAGTGCATTGATCAGAGTTATGAAACAGCAGATAGACATGAGTTGGTAAGAGGTTATTTTTTGTCATCTTACATCTGTGAGAATTTATAATGTCCTTCAAATTTGGACAATTTGTCGATCATTTATAATTTCCATACAGAATTATTGTGTTCATTCTCACGACAGTATGCAGTAATTGTACTGCACCAGTATTTTTCATCATTGTTTTATACAATTATATATATATATATATATATATATATATATATATATATATATATATATATATATATATATATATATATATATATATATAATTTATTTTCTAATTATATAGCCTATAATGTTGATAAATGTGATTTGTTATATAGGTTATATTAGATGATATTAATATTGTATATACTGAAATGCAGCCTGTGTATTTGTTTCCTAGTTCAACCTCACGGTCTAAATGCTGTTCTCGTTATTCCATTGTACATATTCATTTTTTAACATTTTAACATATGTGTCCAAAGCCCTGCAGCATGCAGTTCTGATGCATCTCAGACAATGGACAATGTTGAACAATTATCAGACATCATGAGAAAATTCTCCCTTAAAACAGGTAAGAAGAGGTGTTAAAAATGTATATTTACATAACCTTAATATTGATTCAATTTTTAAATGAATTTTGCTCATTAAATCCTAGATATCCCCATGGAAACGCTAAAGATTTCTCTGGGTCTGGAGGTGTTTCGGGACTGTTATGAAGAGGACGGTCATATTCTCCGTGTGGTGGGGGGAGCTCTCCATGATTTCCTCAACAGCTTTAACGTTCTCTTAAAGCAGAGCACACCGCCCACCCCAGAGGTTCAGCGTTACATCCACCAAGCCTCCATCCTCTGCCTGGACAAAGATCCAGGACTCCTAACCGTCTATTTCTTCAACCCCCTCCCCACCACCGAGCTCTTCTTCTCGGGTATCATCCAGGCGGCCGCGTGTTTGCTCTACTGCACACGGGTGGAAGTCAGAATGGACGTTGGGGGTAAAGACAGTGGTGCTCTACAGGCCAATCATCAGCCTCATCTGCTGTACTCAGTAGTAGTGAGAGACGGCAGAAGCCTCACGCCAAGCCCCATGAGGACACACTCATCTGGAGACATTCCCCTCTCACTGCTCTACTCTACTTTTCCCTTCCACATTCTCTTAGATCAGGAAATGAGCCTGATGCAGATTGGAGATGGTTTGAGGAGGAGGCTCGGGCGATGCAGAGACGGGCAAAGAAGAACTGTTTTCAACGAGCACTTTGCTATTGTTTCGCCTGAGATACGAGCCAGCTTCCAGGATATTTTAACCATGCTAAACACCCAGTTTGTGCTACGGGTGAAACAGCACGGAGCGAGCTCTGCTGACAGCCCCGGAAAGGTATTTTTCTTTTGGTTTTACCGTTTTGTTTCCCCCTCTGCAATAAGGTGCCCTTGTGTCCTATGCGTTGAAATGCTGATGCTAACAATGGGCCACCTGTTACGTGTGAAACTGCTTAGCTGGGAAATTTTAAAACATCAAGCTTATTGCTTAGCTAAGACGAGTCAAACAGAGTGAGGAAAAAACACTTAAGTTTGCAGCTTTGAACGCGCTCGTGTGCTGGTTTGCATTTGAAATGTGAACTTCTGAGGGACTGTGTGTCATTTTATCACACCGACATCAAAGAGAAAGAGGAATCAAAGATTGCCTTGGGTTTCATGTTGATTAGACAATTAAAAAGCGCAACGTGATTCGACTAATCAGTGCAAAGTAATTAGCAGGATTTTTCCTCATAGGTTTATTTTCGTGCAGGTCTGAGATGAGTTAAGTTTTGTGAGGTGGTCGAAGGGATTTTTTTAATGGCAAGTCTTGGTTTCTTGGGTTACAGATGATCAGTATAATAAGGGCAATGCAATAAAGTCCTGTACCACGCAGATGATGAAATGAACATGGCGGAAAATGTCAAGATGTGGAAGGCCCCTTTAAGCTTCTGTTAATGAGATCTACCCTTACGCTCGTATAAAAGGAATAGCATAGCATCTTCATACAGTTAGGATTCGGTCAAGATTCATTTAGGAAACATACAGTACACCTCAGTGCTACAGATGCGTTATTATGAGTTTGTGTTTAATGTTTAGTCTTATGTTCCTTTATTAGTTTCTTTTTAACAAGTTTTACTACAGACAAAGGCACAAAAGCTTTTAGTTTGATACAGGCATATTAAATTCATTTAATTTTCACCCCTTGATGAGCTGGTGGAAAATACAGTTTAAATATTGCAGAATAAAAATCTGGCTGAAAAAACCCTGGCGAAAAATAAGTTAAAATTCTAACTTGGAACAACTTATTTTGTGCTTTAATTGCATGGAAGTAGTGGTGAAGTCCAACTAAATATATTCTTAGGTATATTTGATTGTGCTAAAGCGGAACTATTGCACGTATACTGTAGGTACACTTTAAATCTCTTTCAATATAATGTCTTTTATTATTTCAAGATCATACGAGCCTCACCAATACTGACATTAAAAGGTTGAATATTAAGAAATGTGCATTGTGTAGTAGTGCTCCAAATAAAATGTCGTTATAATTTTTTGTTTTGTCTCAAGAGAAATGTCTATGTAAATATGTTTAGAATTGAACTAAACTTAGGATGAAATAAATGTATTTTAAACATATTGCAAGACGCATGGATATCATATCATCAAAGAAATGATTTTCAATAATTCTCCTGAATAAAACTATGAACTCAAGAAGGTTAGGGCGTCTTGACATATTCTGGAGCATACTTGCAATAATTTGCAAGCTAAGCGCATATTGAATACCTTGCTCAAGATTTATAGTGATCTCATGAAAAAATTCATTAACATTTTAGAAAAATGAAGGTCCACTTGTAACCCATGTCTAAATCAAACCTTATATGTAGCAAAAGCAGATATAAAAACGTGTGAAAAACATAAAATAGTTACAAACTGCCATGAGAGTGTTGTTATAATATATTATATTATATTACAAAACTATATTAACGTTACCTATATTATAATATACACATGTATATATATATATATTTTTTTTTCTTTGGTCTCATTTATAACAAAGTACTGATTCTAAGCTAAACTGACTTAATTGCCATTCTTCCAATCCTCTCGTTGTAGCATATGGACTTGAAGGGCCAGATGATCTTCATGTCCGAAATGAGCGCCCTCCTCTTCCTCGGCTCTCCGTGTGTAGACAAGCTGGAGGAGTTGACAGGCCGGGGCCTCTACCTCTCTGACATCCCCATCCACAACGCGCTACGAGATGTTGTTCTGGTTGGGGAGCAGACCAAGGCACAGGATGGACTTAAAAAACGCCTGGGTAAAGCCAAGGCTGCGCTGGAACAGGCGCACCAAGCCCTGGAAGAAGAGAAGAGGCGAACGGTAGAGCTGCTCTTCACGATATTCCCAGGGAACGTCGCTCAGCGTTTGTGGCAGGGACTTCCCGTGCAGGCTAAAAAGTTTGATCACGTCACCGTGCTGTTCTCGGACATCGTGGGCTTCACTGCGATCTGCTCACGATGCACGCCCATGCAGGTGGTGAACATGCTCAGTGAGCTCTACACTAGGTTCGATCACCACTGCGGTGAGCTGGATGTGTATAAGGTAGGTGAAACTGCTGGATAGCTTCAAACAAATAAAACATTTTACTGCCACTCATGACTGATAAGCGTTAAACTCCTCTTTTTTGCGTTCACTCCACAGTCTTCCTTTTTTGGTGTTTCAGCTTCAAACTGAAAAAAAGTAAATGACGGATTGCAAAAATATTCTCCTTTGATTTATCTCGAGGCCCTTGGGATGTTTGAATGAACATTCACATGAAATCTCTAAACCAAACAAAATTAATTTCGCATTTTTTGTCACACTGGCTCATAAACTGCTGGGAGGTTTGTTAATGTAACCTAAAGCACGATTTCCCATACACATGCAGCAGAGATGAATTTCATGTAAAAGACGGTGGAGGTAAAGTTTAGCTTAGCGTCTGGCTTTGCTTACATTCTTACAGACAGCTATATCCTAAAATAGATTCCCCTCTTGTCTTCTCCCAACATATCTCAGCTGGTTCGTGATGTGTGTCTCCAACATCTCCAAACTGGATGTGCAATAACAGGGCATTAATGTCTCTCTAGCTGTCAAGATGTACTATTTTATTAACGTAAAGTTAGTTTGTTACAGCTGGCTTCGAAATAGCCAACTTTCAACACTGAATCTTTGACGTTCATGTCGCAAGACACGGTGGATTATTTAGTGGTGTATTTACATAAATAGTCGGTTAACGTATGCTGGTGCATGGAGCTTTTAGTGTTTTGCAAAAAATATAATTCAATAAGATATAGTATAATATAAATTATGAATATTCAGAATTGTTTAATTGAAACTTCTCTGTGTGTGTTTATGGTGTGTATACATACAGTATGAAGGGTGAAATCCAGAGAGGATGTTGTGCAAATGTAGACCTGTTCTTTTAATTGGTTTTAGCCAACACGTGGATGTCACATGAGAGGGAAATCAGAATATTACGGCACGAACCTCGAATATACCCAGAGGTGCGTTATGAAATATTTAGCACTCTGCTCTCGTAACCTTTCGTATGTCCTCGTTTGTGCGTTCAAGGTGGAAACTATTGGTGATGCGTACTGTGTAGCCGGAGGCTTGCACAAAGAGAGTCCGACCCATGCTGTCCAGATTGCTCTCATGGCACTAAAGATGATGGAATTGTCTGATGAGGTCACGACTCCCATGGGGGAGGTTATCAAGGTTATTGTTTCATCAGGTTTTTCTACGTTTTGCATTTTTACATTTTATGCTTTGCATGGTTTTCTACACTCTTTGCCAGACTTGCCAAGTAATGCTTCAACAGTGTTGCTGGCTAGTAAAATAAAAAATTCTCAATTTAAAACAAATGCGTGACTCATTAAAATGCTTATATATTTTCGCGCAAACAGACTCCCACTACAAAGGGTGAATAATTTTTGAAAGGTCACTTCTAACGTATCCTATTTTAGACTCCCGTTTTATCATTTTGTCTTAACAGTGCAGTTGTGAAGTGGAATTAGTTATCAGATTTACAATTAGATCATGAATACTGCTGTTTAACAGACACAAATCTATGATCATTTTAAATAACAAGCCTTCACAAAGGTATTTATGTTTGTTTAAAGATTCAGTTTAAGTTTCTGAAATATGTTTGTTTAAATGATAATGACGAATAGATTTAGAAAAATGTTACGGGACTAAAATTTGGGACACACTTTATATTAACTACTATGTACTTACAACTAAAAATAAGTACATTGTACTTATTGTGTTCATACTGTATTGCAAAACACTTTTGATGCTATTGATGTGGGATACGGTAAAGTTAGTTTTAGTGGTATGGGTAGGTTTAAGGGTGGGTTAAGATGTAAGGGATGGGTCAACAGTGTAATTACATAAATTGATTACTGATGTAATAACATATATTTTTTTAAATATAAGTACAATGTAAAATACTGATGTACACAATAAGCACACTGTACCCAATTTAAATGTAAGTACATAGGTAGGGCAACTAATATAAAGTGATTTGCAATAAAGAATAGAAAAATACTATTTGAGAAGAAAAACATGTTTTATAAAAGGAGTCTTTGCTTTGTTTTATTCTCAGATGCGTATCGGGATCCACTCTGGCTCTGTTTTGGCTGGTGTAGTCGGTGTTAAAATGCCCCGCTACTGCCTTTTTGGCAACAACGTCACATTAGCCAACAAGTTTGAGTCCTGTAGCCTGCCAAGAAAGATTAACGTCAGTCCCACCACGTACAGGTATAAACAGAGACTACTTTTTTTTAAATTCTGTATTCAAAACTTATCGGCAAGTGTGTTTGACTAAATGTTTATTTTATTGTTTTAAGTGAGCGTCAGTATATTTATCTGTACACATTATTGAAAGCAACAGTGAGGACGTTATTGTAAAATGAGGTTGATTTAAACAACTGCATTTATTTTAAATGAATAAAAAAACGGGACATTCCACCATCTGCGTTTTTTTATGTTTATGGAAGAACACGCAAAGGTCTTCCTTTTTTAAATTAATTCTGTATTCGCCAAAACAAGCGTTTTATATTCCACTCTGTTAGAGGTGACAGTTTTACTGTGTACCTTCATGCGCGTTTTAGGACAGTTTGTTACTTCTCTCTCATTTCAGATTGTTAAAAGATTGTCCAGAGTTCACTCTCATCCCCCGGACAAGAGAGGATCTTCCGCCCAACTTCCCCGCCGACATCCCTGGAGTTTGTTACTTCCTTCAGGCTCACGATCAAATGACAAGTGCTGCTTCCACTGGCCGTGCCGCAGACGAAACTCAACCCAGTGGATAAAAAAACCCCATCAAATCTTTAAGACACAAATGCTGGAAACAGTGGGTTAATACTGCCTGTCACTCTGTGTATCTTTTTAGTTGAGCCAGGGGTAGTTTATCATCCAACTGTTGAATGTTGCCAAAAAGCTATCAAATAACACTCGTTAGAAGGGTTTCACTGTGCACAGTTTTTGTTCACAGTAGCGTTGGTTTAAAGCCTCAGATTTTTGTTTGGCAGAGTATCTATGGTTTTCGGTTTATTTTGACTTCCTGACTGTATACCAAAAAATCTAAAAAGCAGAGAATGTCATCCACGTTTGCATTTATAATGGATATTTCTTTAAATGCTACAGAACCAATAGAGTGAGTCATTTATTGTGTATGGGGCAATTAGTATCAATTCAATGTTCTAAATAGAGCACTTTTCATTGTAGTGCACCACACAGTAAAGGGAAGAAAAGAACACAGTCATCCTTAAAGTAAACATTGTGGCATTTTTGTATTGTAATAGATCTGTAATAAATATGCTTTACTCAAGGTTTGGTTTGTTTGATGTCTATGTTTCAAATGTGACATTTTAACGAAAGAGTGAAAGCTAGACCACAATAAGATAACACTGTTGATTTATTCCAAATTCAGATTTCACATAACACTGTTTTTCACATGGCACAGGTCCTAATGAATCCACCAAGATTAACATGCTCCATAAAAAGTAATAACGCATCAAAAGCGCGATGCAACAATGCTATAATAAACATATCTAAAATACAAGATTTCTTGCTATCGCAGACTTTTTTTTAATTTGAGATTAATCTGAAATGCATAAATGAATGAAATATTATGCTATATCTTGCTATCAATTTGACTAAGAACAAAGTGTAAGCTTCATGAAAATGTAAACGTCTAAATAAAATAATAAAATCAATACGGTATGAAACTGCGACTTAATTTTCTTAATTTGATACATTTGTCCTTAATTAGACTGATTACAGTATTAAGATATTTCTAAACAACTCCGACGATAACATCTCCTGACAGCATTTCCCTTACTAAAGCTCGGTCGATGAATATTAATAAGGTCATGTTGGCGTTGCTTGGCAACCTTCCCAAGGCTTACAAAACGTAACCTGATTAATATTCATAAGCCAGGCCTTCAACCGTAGTAGGAATCATGCTAATTCGCCAGTCGATTAGCGCCCACCTACCAGCGTCTACCTCGCGGCCAATCAGGTCGGCGGTTTGGGCAAACGTCATGCTGCGTGATGAATATTCATGAGACAATCCTTCAACGTAGTATAATTCCTGAATCCGGGATCCGCTGAAACGCAAATAGCTAGAAGCAGCTGTGCGCAGCGCTTTTTGCATCCCCGCGCTCTCGTTGGCTGCATCCTCTGTCAGTAACGATGAGCTCGTCTCAGGAGTGGTGGTTTCAGTCGTAACAGCTGTACGGTTTGTCAGTGCTGGTGTTTAGTGATTTAAGCTATCACAAACAGAGGACTGGCGAATTAATCCAAACATGGTATGTAACGTTAGCAATAATATGAATGCTATTGTACATTTCTTATATTCATTATGTAGTCCTTATTCACGTGAATATATGCTTTGCAGTTTACGGTAGCATCGATGGAAATATGGCATTACTCAAATGTGTATTTCTGTATAGGGGAAAAATAGCTGTATTGCCTCTCTGTGTGATTAAATACACTAATGTGCATTATAGCTCATGTCTTGATTTATGCACAAAAAGCACTAAAACATGTTTGTAACGTTATAGATGGCACATTGAATATGTAAAAAAAATGCAAATAGTTCATTATACTGCATGCAGTGTCAATACATTTTTTTTTGTATATATAATTTATGAATTTCACAACTGTGTATTTCACACTTTTTTTTTTTTTTTTTTGGCAGTACGGTTTTGTGAACCATGCACTGGAACTTCTGGTACTAAGAAATTATGGTCCAGATGTGTGGGAGGACATCAAGTGAGTTCTCCGTTACATCACGGGCAAACTTATTTTCAGATTCTTCTTTTAATTATTCATTTGTTCATTTGTTCGTTTGCTTTTACATTTATTTGCACTGTATGGTCTGTGTGAAAATATGCGTCAAATTTAGGTGACTTGCGAGGAGTGTGTTGTCTGTCAGTGTGTTATTGACAATGGCGCTTACAACACTTTGGTTTGAAAACAAATGCTATTTTATTCTGAACATCTGTCTCAACGCCTAAAAATACAATCGATGATATCTACAGCACAGTATATTTCGACTGGCCGGTCTTTAATAGCGTATGTCCTTTTTCATGAATTCAGAGCATGAGAAATCACGTATAACATGTCATGGGGTGAAGTCACACGTGTACAAATTTTTCCTCTCGCACAAACAGTTGAGCTTTATTTAACTTCCTCCATCTCTTTGACATGACTTTTAAGAGCAGTCTTTTCAAATCACAGCTGTGCTTGATGTAAACAAACGTTTTAGAGCCTGTTTAGGCTCAAGTTGTGCGCTTGAGTCTCACTTGATTTTCTGGCAACATTGAAGTAGTTTATTGCAGCATTTTTTTTTCCCTGCAAGTTTTGATATTATCACAAGGTTAGCAACATCTCATAACAAGACATGATTCATGATGTTTCTGTTTCTATCTTTAGGTTGAGTTTTACAAGCGTTTTCCCTTGTTGATGCTATCGCGACTTTTTGGCTGAACTTGTCTTCGGTCATCATTCTTAATTTTAGCTCACAGTTTAGTAAAATCCAAGCAAATCACATTTTGAGCCGACTCTAAAAATCTTCGCCCTTTTATTAACTATTATTTTTCATTTTTCTCAAAATTTAAATTTATGCGATTACCTTGTCTGAAAGGTTCGAATGAAACATTGATGCGATAATAATGATTCGATATTCATTTTTCTTTTAGGAGAGAGGCTCAGGTTGATGTAGAAGGACAATTTCTGGTCAGAATCATCTATGAAGATGCCAAAACATACGACCTTGTGGCTGCTGCAAGCAAAGTGCTAAGTACGGTTGTTTTTGTTGATGTAGTTTTGGAAAGATGGAGGTGATCATTTGCTAAAACTTAAAATGTTGAGTGGTTCATTCATAATCATAAATGTTCTATTAGTTCACGAGTTGAAGTGGACAGAATAACTTAAGACAATAAAATGTAACAAAATGACTTCTTGATTTGCCTGTTGATTTAAACATGCTTTTATTGTCCGTAGAAATGGACGCCGGAGGCATCTTGCAAATGTTCGGAAAAATGTTTTTTGAGTTCTGTCAGGAGTCCGGCTATGACACTATCCTTCGAGTGTTGGGCTCCAATGTCCGTGAATTTTTACAAGTAAGAGGCTGCTGTTTTTATCGCTCCAAAATCAGCAGCAGCAATGTTGAGAAAGTGACGCAAGTAACACTGTCTGTGCTCTATTTCACACACTCTACTTTTAGTGAGAATGATTTTAAACTAATAGAGTATTAAAGAATAATAGTATGGTTAGATTACACGTTGAACTGTGTTAGTGTAGATTATTGACAATAACATCATCAGCTACTCTGTTTTAATTAACCCTTAAAGGAATAGTTCATAATAATTTACTCACCCTCTAGTTCCAAACCTGTTTGAATTTCTTTGTTCAGCCAAACACTAAGGAGTTTTCTTTTTTTTTTTCCTTTCCTTATTGTGCTTTTTAAATATGGCTCTGCCCATAACACTAAATATTAAGGAGAATCTAGCTTTGCGTTACTAAAAAACTAGATAGTAGATGCCCTATTTTCACCCCTTTTCATCGCACTCACTTTGTTTAGCTAAGCAGAAATCTGATCTTTACATCAGCACGTTAATATCAGCTTGTTCTCTCTTTCAGAATCTGGACGCATTGCATGACCATCTGGGCACCATCTACCCCGGCATGCGCGCACCCTCCTTTCGCTGCACGGATGCAGAGAAAGGGAACAACCTCATTTTACACTATTACTCAGAGAGAGAAGGTCTTCAGGACATCGTCATAGGGATCATCAAGACAGTTGCACAGCAGATTCATGGAACTGAGATTGAGATGAAGGTGCTGTGTCCCTGCGCATTGATTGTCTTCCTTACGTTGCTTTGTTCTTTCCGTTGTGTTTAGCTTGGCAGATTCCGATTGGTAGAAGAGAATTATTGCACAAAAAAGCAAAAAAATATAGCTAATATCATAGATAGATAGATCACGGGAATAAATTACATTTTAAAATATGTTACGAGAAAACTTAATTAATAGAAAACCATGCGTTTACATTGTAATAATATAATTGTAAAAGATATTACTGTTTAATGAATTTAGCCTCGTGAATAATATTATATATATATATATATATATATATATATATATATATATATATATATATATATATATATATATATATATATATATATATGTATATATATATATATATATATATATATATATATATATATATATATATATATATATATATATATATATATAAAATGGTATTTCTAAGTGCTAAATTCTGCAATGATCCAAACATGACTGGAGGTAGACCAGAGGTGGATTTCTCTCTTTCTCACTGAGACAGGCTCATCGATAAACAACATTATGATGAACTCCCTGTGGTTTATCCTTTGTCACCGCACTTCAGCCTGTGCCTTATTTTCCAAATAAATCCCCCTCACCCAATAAGAGCTAATCATCCCCCAGACAGCAGACTGCTCTTTCCGTCTCTCTCTCTCTCTCCATCTGGGCTTAGTGTGAAATGAGGGAGTCCAATCGACAGACCCTCGAAATGCAACACCTGACTTGTTGAAAAAAATGTTAGCCATCGTCGTCATGGTGACGGCAGGGCAAAGAGACAGTGACTTGACGTCAGTAAAATGGGCTCAACTTCAAGCTGAGAGAGAAAAAACAACAGCCTCTCTGCATTCAGACCAGGCCGATATGATGGCTACAGTAAAACAGCTTTTAGGGCCGTTTTCAGTGATGCAGAGATCACTGCAACCAGTGTCTTCACTGCATAAAAAAATCACATATATAAAAGTTATTCCTGTATTTGACTCATACTTAAATAAACTAAACACTCTCCTTTATTATGCACTCAGACACACTTGAATCTTTAACTTTCTCTTTGCTTAGTCTACATGCTATGCAACGACCGAGGAATGAAATTGCTAAACCTGGACTCCTAGCACTTAACAGAAGATATTGTTTGAAATAATTAGACACGTATTTGCGTTCTTTAATGGAATATTTTGGGTTCGATGCAAGTTATGCTCAGTCAGTAGCATCTGAGGCATAATGCTGATTATAAAAACAAGCCAAAAAAAGGAATAGAACATACAGCACTTTTAGAGAATAAATTGATAAATAAATACATAAAAATAAACATGCGTAAATATAATAAATAACTTCAACCATACACCTACACAGGTTTTTTTGTTAGGTTTTAGTTTGTGTTTATTTAGTATTGTAGTACTTTAGATTAAATGAAAGAGACATTTTGCATGGCAACTGGTTAAAACAAAATAAACTTCATATTTTTATGTTTCATTATTGCTTGGCTTAATGTTTGTTTTATTTCAAGTACCGAAAATGCTGTTTTATGGTCTTAGTTTTAGTTAACAATAATAACCCTGTATCGGACTTCCATCCTTTCTTCTAGTAATTTCTTTCGGTTTCCTTCACGCTGTGGGTGTCCACGTTTAATGTTTGGAAATGCAATCCCCAAGACCCACGAGACTCTAAATCTGTTATTTGTGGGGGTGTACCAGGTCATTCAGCCGAAGAGTGAAGAATGTGATCACATTAAGTTCCTGATCGAGGAGAAGGACTCGGAGGAGGAGGCGTTTTATGAAGACCTGGATGGTTTCGAGGAGAATGGGACTCAAGAGACACGGATCAGTCCGTATACCTTTTGCAAGGCTTTCCCGTTCCACCTGATGTTTGACAAGGACCTCATGCTCACACAGTGCGGCAATGCCATCTTCAGGGTTCTGCCACAGGTCGGTCCTCTCAAAAATATGTTTTAGAAATGTAAAAGTGGGAGATTTAGAAAGTGTGTTTAAAGCACCATGGGGTAAAAATGTCAAGTTATTTGTGTCGTCTTGCAGCTGCAGCCTGGTGTCTGTAACCTGTCCTCGGTGTTCTCTCTGGTGCGGCCGCACATAGACTTCAGTTTCCATGGCATCCTGTCTCACATCAACACTGTCTTTGTGCTGCGGAGTAAGGTCTGTCTGCCCAAAACACTTTACATACCGTCTGATATAAAACCGCCAACACACATTAACTAAATGTTGGTAATAGTTTCTGAAACAAATTACGATTGTTAGTTCTACAGAAGGTCACGCGCTCATATACATATACAAGGCTAACCATGTGCGTTATAAATGGAAACTAAATGACACAAGGTTTGTTTGTGTATGCAGGAGGGCCTGTTGAATGTAGAGACGGCGGAGAATGAAGATGAACTCACAGGAACAGAGATTAGCTGCCTGAGACTGAAGGGCCAGATGATCTCACTTCCTGAGACTGAGAACATCCTTTTCCTGTGCTCACCAAGGTTAGATGGATGATGCTGTGAAATAATAGCAGTAAAACATATTTGGTAATTTTGGTAGCTTCAAATAATTGAATTGAAATCATTCTACTGGAGGAGATGGACAACCAACTGCAAGTGGTAACATATAATTGTTACTTATTTTTACTTGCTCTAACCCTTAGTGGGTTTATGTTTTTTTATTACTATATATTTTTTTATTATACAGCTTTTATGACGGAGTATCCTGGCAAATGGCAAAAAGTGTAATGTAAACATCAGTACTACTTTTCACTTACTAAATAAGTACAGTACATTTCTGTTTAACATAATGCTCAGCAATGTACAGCAGGCCTCTGGCCAGCATCTAATAAATATTTACATTACATAGGCTTCTTATAAACCAAATCCTACGAGAATCCTACTAGGATTTTTTGTACTTTTCAATCACTTTGCGTTAATACCTTATCTCTCGCTAGTGCCTGTCTGAGATGAAGTTCTCTTACAGAGGTCACTTGGTTCAGACACTCTTTTACTGGCAATCTCAACTACTGAAATAATACAGTATGTGTACTTCCTGCTGATTTAGATTTTTTTTTTTGGAAACTACGGTAATCTCCATTGCATGCACACAAAGGATTGGATAAATTAAAATGAGGTGGAAATATTTTCTGATGGGTCTGCTATATCAGTATATATTATGGCTATATTGCTAAAGCTTTAAAGACACTTTTTTTTCGGAAATATTTAACATTTTGTCACATCACTTTTTGTCTTATCTTACCTATTTCTTAAATGTATAGGGCTAATGAAGTGTGTTGTCATTACATCAGTGTTATGAATCTGGATGACCTGACAAGGAGAGGTCTGTACCTGAGTGACATTCCTCTTCATGATGCCACCCGGGACCTTGTGTTACTGGGGGAGCAGTTTCGTGAGGAGTACAAGTTGACCCAGGAGCTGGAGATCCTTACTGACCGTCTACAGCACACGCTCCGAGCCCTGGAGGATGAGAAGAAGAAAACAGACAGGTCAGTCCTCCAACCTGGCACACTGTGGAAATATTTCATGAATATTAGCTGATTTAAATGAACACTGGTTGACTTGAAAAAACACTAAATCAGTAAAACAGTCCTCCAATTCGGTGTTGGAGGTATTCATAGAAACATTTAAACACATTTATACTTATACACAAACCCAGACCCAATAAGACCCCAACCTAGACCAATCAGTTTCAAGACCCTGATCCAGACCAGGATTGGGTCCCTCAAAGCCCAGATCCAAACCAAACACTGAGTTCCAGACCATCAACCACGGTAGGAAATTATGGACTGTAGGCATTATTTTGCAATGGTGCCTGATTCATTTTATTTACCAGCCACTGTGATGAAACAATTCTCTCAATTGTAAGTCGCTTTGGATAAAAGCGTCTGCAAAATGACTAAATGTAAATGTAAATGTAAATTTAATCTTTGCCATCCAAAAAAACAGTTTTCGCTTTTTTGTTTTTCATCTTAAAAGAGAAAATAGCAATATGAATTCACATTACGCATGACCGCACTATAGTTTTGTATGAAAGTGTGCGCATGTAGTTAGAGGAGGATTTCTGCAAATTGAGTTATATAGTATTGTTTGATTTCTGACATTATTTTGTTGTTTCCTCCCTTCCCTGCGTTACCGTACGAGCACCTTTGAGAGTCTGTTCGGAGCTTACAGTAATTTCCAGAGAAATAAAATAAGTGGATCTCCTCCTCTGCGTGTCATCATTACCTTTGTACAGTAAAATCTGTAAATTACATTACATGTCAATCAGGCCATCTCTTCCTGTCTAAATGGGTGGTTACACAAGGCAAGCTGGAAATAGACTGCAGTCTTATCCAAGACCATATGTGAGGATCCAGATCCGGGCCAATACAATGAGTAATATGACTAAGACCAATTTAAGGTCTCACGACTAAGGCCTAAACCCAGATGGCAACCTAAGCCCTTATAGTCTATAGTTTGGTGATGCAACGACTGTCACGAGGCTGTAATGATAAAACAAAAAAGCGTGATATTGGTTTCACTTTGTTTCCCCAGCGTACGGCTTTTTTAAGATGGCCGTCTCTCTTTTCCTGCTTGGAAAATGAGGCTGTATTTGTGCTCTCCGTGGGGAGCCGGTCTGCCTCGGTCTGTGAGCTCTGTGTTTGTTTATTAAATCTGGTGGAGAACCTTGAACATCACCAGAGACCATCTCTCTCATCCACACAGACACAGACAATAAATACCAGCTAGAGCTACACAACCGCCTGTGCACAACTTTCTAATTCTGAGTCACAATTTGAAACATGACTGTTCAGCGGGGATGGTTTAATAATCCTCATAGACATTTATTTTCTCATTTGTGTCTCGAATTGCATTACCGTGATTGCTGATGTGCGCTTATGTCTTTCGAAAGCACATTTTTAGTTCATTTCAAATTTATATTCCCTTTTTTTCCAGTAGTGTTAGGTGCAGATGCATTTCTTAGAAACCTGGATGCATGTGACTCATTGATAACAGGTGAACAAATGGGCCGTATTCTGAATCTGCTGAATAGAGCAGCCTTATCTTCAACAGCAGGCGTCCTGCACAGAAACTTCAATTTAGGACACTGGGATGTGACTGTACCAGTTTCTTTAAGGTTTATGCGTATGATTTATGGATACAGTTTTTATATGCAGATTAATTATGTGCTAGTAGGTGTTGCATCATAGAAAATAGCTGTTTCTGTCCATGTGTTGTATTTACTGTGAATATTGCTGTTGATTTATTTTTGACTACATGCAGGGGCAGCCTAACTTCTATTATTTAAGATGTCTGAGTAATAACGTGAAATGTATTTATAAAGAGTCTGTTTTGTATTCTTGTGAGACCACGAGCAGAGAAAATCATTGAAACGTGTCTCAAGTCCAGCGATTTTCTATCCATAATTTAACACATTTATGAGTTTTGGCTAAAAACTAATGCTTAAGGCAGTTACCATGGCAGTGTACCATATGTACACGAGAGAGACGTGTTTCAGGAATTATTTAGCGGACTAGGAATCTGAGATAAAGAAAATAGTTTCCAAAAGCTTAGCAATATATTACTGTTCAAAAGTTTGGGGTCGGTAAGATCTTTTAAAAAGAAATTGATACTTTTATTTAACAACAAGGATGCATTGAATTCATAATAAAATTTAAAAAAGAACTTTATATTAAGTTTAAGCTGTATTCTGCTAAATATTGATCGGCGCAACAATTTTCTTTAGCAACCAAAACGGCATATAAAAATTATTTCAAAATCATGTGACATTGAATGCTACACAAAAAATCAGGTTTTGCTAAAATAAAAAGTACTACAATAAAAAAACATCACATTAAAATAGTGTATTTTTATTTAACCGAATGCATCCTTTGGCATACAGAAAGAAATATATTATACAATATAAAAATATATAATAATATATATATATAAAAATATATTATATACACATTTTTTTCTAATATAATATATTCTGTAAAATGCTTTTTTGATTACAATGAATGTTTTTCCCATTGGCAGCACAAAATAAGAACAGAACAGATGGTTGAATGTCTAAATGTAGAGAGCCAATACTCAAACAGCTTTGTGGGTAATTAGCACTCAACCTTCAGGGAAAGTACAACGTCTAAAAGATTGGAGTGATATGCATTATCCCATGGTCAGTTGAAGTGAATTTCACAAAAGGATTCATTTATTATTAGATTAAATCATTGATGTATTTTTAACAACCTTCCATGACAAACCGAAGTAAGCAACCGTATTGTATTGAATGGTCGCAGCAGCTGCTACAACTCTATAATTGCATTAAATACAACGAATTCATGCTGTTGTAGAGTGTACATGACAGTGATGATACCTCTTTGTTTCAGATTGCTGTATTCAGTTCTTCCTCCGTCTGTAGCCAATGAGCTTCGGCACAAGCGGCCCGTACCCGCTAAACGATACGACAACGTGACAATTCTTTTCAGCGGCATTGTTGGGTTCAATGCGTTCTGCAGCAAGCATGCATCAGCAGAGGGAGCCATTAAAATTGTCAATCTGCTCAACGACATCTACACCAGATTTGACATTCTCACCGATTCTCGGAAGAATCCTTACGTTTACAAGGTGAGCCGCTTTCGAGCCGGAATCTGGAATTCAGATCTTTCCGTATCGGTGTTTTTTGTTTGTCGGTAGATAAAAATACCTTTATAAACACGCGTGCAGACATAAACAGAGGTATTTTTAGCCACATCCAGAGATATTCAGCGCACAAAGAAAAAACTCTGCATGAACGTGACTGGCCTAAAAATATCTATCATCAGAAATGACAGCTCTTGGCGAATATGCGTGAATGCGCTTGTGAGAAGGCAAGTTAGCCACAATCTAAAGCTGAAACATTATAGAAAGTTTTATTTCAATGATAATAAAGTTATAGTTAGTAATAAAGGTGTCACTTTCAACAAAGGTAATAAACCTTACAGCTACAAATTTCGGCTACAAAGTTCATAATAGTCTTTATGATACGTTGTTTTATGATAAATATTTTACGATGTACCTAATTAGATCAATAAATGAATGACTATATTTAGAGCAGTGCCAGATTGAATCATCTTATGTGGGCTGATTTTTTTTTATTGCGAAATCTTGTTATAAAAGAGAAGAAATGGAAAATGTACTAATTAAATTCACCGGAGGCCTTTAGATTATACGTACATACAGTGTGTACTTAATAATTAGTCAAACAACAATATTGATACATTTAATAACTTGGAAAATCAACTGGACAGGTGTATCAACCACAAATCCACTTTTAAATGAAAGTGCAAATTGAGTGCCAGATGTTACGCTTAATTACTACTTCTGTTTTAAAATGAGAGCACCTGTATAATACAGACAACTAGTTTAGCTCGAAATAGAATATGAATTTGTCGCACCCGTAAAATAATTGGTTTAATGAACCAATGAACTCTTCCGACTCTTCTGGAGGCCATATTTGGCAAGCTGTATGTTTGACACCACTGGTTTAGATATTGCGAGAGTAATGTGAGTCATTTGAAATTCCTCAGCATCCATTAACAACCACGGTGTTGTATTTTCTGTAGCTTTAATTTAATTCACTTTATAGGCTTAGCTATCTTACCCTTATAGTCTGTGCTTTTCCAGCTACACACCATGTACAGTGCTCTTTTAAAAACAAGGGCATGAGAACATGTCCTTGATTTACATCCTAGGCATACAGACAAGAATGCACTTCATGGAGCTTTGCTAACTAAACAAAACTGGCGGGTAGAATTTCAAGGCTGGCTCACCAAAAAAAGCAATATTTACTTAAAGCCATCCGTATCTATGTGGTCCAAAGGTCTCATAAAGGACTGGACTCTCTCTTTAGAGTTTGTTGTGATACAGTGTAGATATGTGATTGGGGAATGAAACACGAGGAGCTGAACTGGCAACATCTGTGTGCACTGATAAGAAAACTTGTTTTTCCTAATATTTTCATTTTTTTATTCTATTCGGCTGCATTCATATCACAAACTAGGACCAGTTGTCCTCTTAGAGTCAATGCCACAAGGTATCCAATTGAATCGATACATGCAGAAATGTTAAGTACATCTACATATGCCGTGCAGATATCATTGCATCAAGTAGATTAATGTGTTAAATATTAAAAATGAGGGTAGGAAACTTAAAATATCCAAGTGTCCTTCGAGGTTTACGATACCACAGGCACATTAGCTATTTCTAGCCGTCTCATCAGTGTCTCAAACGTCTCTCTTTTCTCTGAAAGGTGGAGACTGTAGGTGATAAGTACATGACTGTGAGTGGTCTTCCAGAACCCTGCACCCACCACGCAAAATCCATCTGTCATCTGGCCCTGGACATGATGGAGATCGCCGGACAAGTGAAAGTAGATGAGGATCCTGTGCAGGTGATCACTTTTCTTGACCCAGTTACCACATTAATAAAAATAACTTCTTTTTTTTCCACTTTTTTATGCATAGCACATTAGGTTCTGTTAAGGTCTTTTGTTCCAGAACATCTTATCAGCTCCAGGATAACGTGGTATCGTTTTCAACCTCTGTCAGAATAGCTAAACTATGTGGAAACAAAATTAGAAAAGTGTTTGCTCAAATCTTATCACAGCCTGCTGACTGTAAGATTGAATTTCAGTTCAAGTGTGTGTACTGGTGTGATGTGTGATGCAGTTGTTTCGGCGCCGCTTTATTAATTATCACAGCTTTTGAATGTTGTGTAGTGAAATTGAATGACTGAAACTATAGAGAACTGTTCTAATATACATCGTATATGAAGAGTATTACCATAGTGGTGTACATTTTACCAAGGTTGGCATGCTGAGAGTGCTGATGAAGAGATGCTGTATACCGTTTATTATGAGAAATTCTACATAAGACAGGAAGGAATAGTAGCACTGATTCTCAGTTTTGGCTGCTATTTAGTCCAACAACACTGAACTTCAATGTTTATATCAAAACACTTGTGTCTGTGTGTGTTTTTTAATTAAAAAGGTGTGTTAATTACAAAGAAGTTGTAAAATCTTCCCACTGGTTTCTGCGGTTAAAGTGTTACTCCACCCCAAAATCAACATTTTGTCATTAATCACTTACTCCCATCTAAAATAGCTCATCTACCATCAGTGGTTAAATCAGGGTGATGAGAATACTTTTCGTGATCAAAGAAAATTAAAATAACAGCTTTATTCAACACCATTTTAGATCGTATCCACTGAACACAAACTGCGTGTGCTGTTCTGTGTCAGCCGCAACACATGGACGAATTGTTGAATAAAGTCATTTTTTTGGTTTTCTATGCATACAAAAAGTATTCTTGTATTCTTGTATAATCCCCAGCATTTTAAATATTTGATATTTGAAATATGTAATGCCGTCCATGAATTTATTAGGATATAAAAAGTTTCATTAATCGCGTATTAACAATTACAAAACATATAATATATACACACAAATGTAACTGTAAAATAACAACCTACAAGTTAACCTAAAACAATAGTGTATACCGTTAACTGTGTATTGTAAGTGCATGAGTAAATAAGTTCTGAATGTTTAGGCTTGTCTCGTAGCATAAATTAAACAAAATACCTTGCATATTTTGTGCACCCGGCTGAGGGGCTCACACAAGCACCCACCCACCATGCTGTCCTTCATAAAACCCCCTATCATAAAACACGCGTCTGCAGGGATACATTTTAGCCAGTGTATTAAGGATGTTTTATGTTTTCTAAGAATAGCTCAAGAATACCTCTCAAAGGTGTTAGATGTGTCTGCGGTAAAGTCTCAGTTTAAGCAGACGACACAGGTTTGTTATTACATGCGCGACTGTTTAAGATGTGCTTCTGGAACACTAAGAGCATCTAAATTAGTGAGAGGACTGTATTAGGCCGACGGCACGGACGCTTTCACACAAAGACACTCACGCACACAAAAGTAAGCACAGTCTGGCAAAGGGAGACACCGTCAGATCATCCTTCCTTTCGGTGTTTAAAAATACACCCACATTAACTTTTTCCTGAACCGTTAGCTCAGCTCTGGCACGTAGACACGGCAGAGCGAGTCTCGCTCAGAGGAGGAATGTTCTTTGCAACTGAAAAGACACTGCATGAAAAAAAGTCCATGATTTGCCCCTTACGAACGAATCGTTAAAGTCGTTGGGAACAGTAAGCAATTTGTTTAGGCATTTTCAGGCTTCCCGCATTTACTTCCTGACTGTTGTGTTTTGGAGCAGATCACCATTGGAATCCACACGGGAGAGGTGGTCACTGGAGTCATAGGTCAAAGAATGCCCCGGTACTGCCTGTTCGGAAACACCGTCAACCTAACGAGTCGTACAGAGACCACAGGAGAGAAAGGAAAGATAAATGTGTCGGAGTACACATACAGGTGAAAGAAAGCCGACTGACTTAAATCTGAGCTGTGTTTGTGAAAAGGGCCAGATTTACGAAAGACGTGGAGTGAAGAATTAGCTAATAAAAAAAGGCACGGAAGGCCGATCTCACTGAAATTCGGACATATTTTAAGATTTTTTTCTAAATCGAGTTGCCAGTTCATATGAACGCTTACACCTACCCGTCACTGGTGCTTAGACAAAGCGAGCGCATACAATTAGCCACCTTGTAAAGTAAGTAAGAACAGGTCGTGGGACTATGAATATGCATTTGTAGGAATTTCCCTTTCGTAGAATATTAAAATGAATCACGCAACGTGATTTAAAGTACTAACGTTTGTGCTCGTCAAATTACTGGTATTTGCGGCATTGTTTAACGTTATCTGCTCAGTGTTTAACTGCGGCCTTTATTGAAATGATCGGGCTAATTGTGCGCGTCGCGGAAGTTTTCATGGAGTTGCACTCTAACACTAATTTGCTCTGTTTAGCAAATCTGGCCCTAGGAATCTATGAGAGAAATAAACAATCATTAAAATTCCAAAAACCAACATGACTTTTAATAATGCAATATAATTAGTTCCGTCATGCGATTCATTGAGAATAAGCGCAGGCAAAATAAGAGTTTGTGTGCGCTGAACATTTTTGTGTGCATCTTTATTATTTATATGTAAATACACACACATACAGTATTTATTATGAAGATTTTTATTCGTGTTTACGTGTCAATATTCGTATAATGTATATTATACATAAATACATTTAATATATAAACACAACATATTTTTTGGAAATGTCTACACGCATGTGTGTGTATTTATATACGCATAATAAATACACACAGCACACATACATGTATTATGGAAACAAAAACTTGTTTTAGGATGCGATTAATCTTTTGAAAGCACTAAATATAATATAACATAATATAATTGAATTGAATTCAATCAAACTGAATTTGTGAGATTAATTACAATATAATCTAAAAAACGCGTGTGTGATTGAATTAGTTGAATGCTGTTATCGTGTTGTTTTGTTTCAGATGTTTGCAGTCAGTGGAAAACGCCGATGCTCAGTTTCATTTGGAGTACAGAGGACCCGTAACCATGAAAGGCAAAAAAGAACCAATGAAAGTGTGGTTTCTCTCACGCAAGACCTAACAGACGTGCCGTAGAGCCACAACGATGCCGTTTTTATTGTGTTCTCAACTAATGTGTGTTCTTTCTGTCATTTATAAGCAGGAGCATCCTTTGCTTTCTTCATTCATTTTATTCTTTCCCTCTCAAATTAAGAATGTTCTTTAGTGACCCCTGCATCAAGTGCCAGTTATCTCTGATTCACAGATAGTGACAAAATAAGGGGGAAAGGGATATACTGTATATAGCTAAAGGGGAAATGATATAGCTAAAGGTAAACAGCGCGCTACACATTTTACGTAAAAATATGGAGATGACTGTCCGTTTGATATTAATCATACTATTTGTGTGCCAGTTATTGAACAGATTTAATCCAGAAACAGAAAATTGTAATACATAAAACTGGAACATGGTATACACTATGCAAAGTTCAGACATGCTCATCAAGTCCTGGTTTATTTACAGGGTTTGACAGTATTTAGATCTCTAACAAGTTTTATTTCATCACTGAAACAAGTTGATTTCGCTTTGTATTAAGTCCTATACAAGTGTCCTATACATATTTAATATTAAGAACACTACAACTTAGAAATACTATTAACATACTATTTCTGATTTCTATTTTTGTTCTGACTGCACACATTAATTAAGACATAAACCTGCTGACGTTGAGAATCACAGCACATTTTGTTACCGATGTATTATATTGGAAATACTCAGTTTAACCATTATTAAATTCACTAAACTGAATTTATTTTTCGTGTTTCAGAGGATAATGCGCATGCTTTAAATAATAAAAATGCCTGCACATTTGAATCATATTTACAGTCACACATTGCATTGGAAAAGTTGCCAGACCTGTACATACAAGCTATTTTATGAAAACAATTTCCTATACATTTACACTAATGTTCTTGTGTTATGATGAGTAGTCATTGCGTCAATGAATAGACTCTAAACAAGTTTCTAAGTGATATTGTTTAAAACGTGGACATATTTAATTGGTGTGAATGGCACAGATCTTTTTTTTTTTTTTTTTTTTTTTTTTCAGAAATCATGTCACATGCTTTTATGTACACTTCTGATTGCGGCATACATTTAAGTCTTGTATTAAAATAGTATTAAAAAAAACGCATAGTCTGATTGGTTGGTTTGAGTTGTAGGATAAAACTAAATAACATTGTAATAGCTATTGAGAGCTTTACTTTTACAAAATAAAAAATATTCAGTGGACTTCAGGAGTATTTCACTTTAATGCCTCCAAACATATTCATAAGTGTGTCTCGCTGCTTCTAATACGTAGTCATGTGGTCGAAAAAAATATAAACAAAGTCAAATCTAAATTCATATTGTTTTTACAAAAGTCAAACACACCCTCAGGCTCAGTCTCTTTATAGACAATGTGTTATGAAAAGAAACGTTAACAAAAAATATAAATGTCTGGAGTGTACGGATTGATTAAATACATTGAAAGTGTTTATTTTCTGGCAATTGAAAATGCTTACTATGATCATAATTTCGCAAAAAACCCTAGACAATATGAGCAGACTAATGTATTATCATTACCAGAGACAAATATTGCCTTTTTGCAGTCAGACATTAACAAACACATGAATGTGAGTCACTCTTAAAACTTGTGTCAAATATTAAAGCAACTGTCTCCTTCTTGTGGTATGAATATGTAACTGCTTGCACTTCACTGCAATTTATAGTTCGCCGTGAACTTTGTCACTAGAACCACAACATTTGCAATATTTCTACTTCCGATATTAGATAAATCAACTTTCACTTGTATATTGCAGATTATAGTTGATCATTACCTACTGGACATAAACTGGGCTAGCAGTTACTATTCCTCTGTAGTAAAATACAACACCATGCCAAGCGCACTACTAATTATGTAATAAAAAGATTAAAACATCATAGAATCAGTTTTGAATTGCCCTAGTGACAGAGTTCAAGTTCATATCACAAGAAAAAATGGATTACAGCAACCGAGCATGACTTCATCCTGATTAATAAACACCCATCATTGTTCATACGGTTGTGCCAGATGATAATCAGATAATCATACATACAGTCTATGAACCACAGAGGCCCGTTTTTTTTTTTTTTTTTTTTTTTAAGAAATTAATATTTTTATTTAATAAGGATGCACCGTCAAAAAACATGCACGCTATAATGTTACCATTAATGGTAATGTTAATGCAAATATAAAGTTCATTTCAAATAAATGCTGTTTTCCCCCTATCCATTAATCAAAGCATCCTGAAAAAAAGTATGATGGTTTGCATTGTAATCTTGAGCGGCACAGCTGTTTTTAACATTGATAGTAATACATGTTTAATCGGCTTATAAAAGAATGATTTCTGAAGAATCAAATGACACTGAAGGTGAGAATAATGGCTGCTGCTATTTGCTTAAGTTAATAATTACTACTCTTTTAAAATATTAAAATAGAAAAAAGTTATTTTAAAATACAATAATACCTTACAATAAAACGTTTTACAAACGCAGCCTAATAGCCTAAGTCTTATTAACACACTCGATGAAATAAGATTACTGCTATTTTCTTGAAACAATTCATATGACCACAACCTTGTGAACTTTTTTAAACCGTAAATATCATAAATGAGTTTTTCTTATCTTCACTTTCGCTGGGACAATACCAAAGGTCTTGCAATGGGACGATACCAAAGGTCTTCAAAGGTCTTCTTATATTGGCCTGCTGCGAGATTAAGACTGAGGTAATGATGAAATAAACCATTATCAGAGATTATCGTATCTCTTTATATCTCTTTATCTTGTCAAGGAGTCTCCAGATGAAACGTCCACTCCACGTGCTTGTGCTTTGGTTTCATATTTGGAAAGCCTCATTAGTTGAAATGTTCATTAGTATCTTTTTCACTCAATACTTGACTCAATGTAAGCAGCGACAGTGAAAAATTCCCAGCAAGCTGGTGAGTCATGTCAAACATGAAGAGTTTCGCCTTTCGCAGTTCTCAACAGGTTTAACGGACGTCAAATGACGCTCGCTAAAATTCTTTGCCTAAGTCTTGCTACATAAACCACAAGTCTGCTGAACAGACGCGCCCTACACAGTTTAAACAGCGAACAATTCAAACAAGAGCAGGACTTTGTGTGCAAGCAACAAAGCAGCTACTGCAATGTGAATATTTGAACCACACAATACAAGTGAGCGCTTGTTCTCATGGAATGACTCGAAGCCTCCACTCTTTTGCACAATTAGTGAATAAGCAAGGCATGCTGGGATATGTAATGTATAGCCTGGAGGGAGGGTAAGATTTATTCTCGGTTGAGCTTTACTCAGCCACATCAGCATGAAGATAATATTTAGATAAGACAGCGTGCTGTCACCGACGCAGGTATAAAAGACGAGGGCAGGGTAAAGTAAGGCCACCGTCAGAATCACAGCAGTCCGTCATCATGACCTTCAACGGGACCTGGAAAGTCGACCGCAATGACAACTACGAGAAGTTCATGGAAGAAATGGGTGAGTTGACACACACAAGCTCAGCCTAGCCGGTGAACTGCTGAATACCAGATCAAACGCTGCAGGATTCTTTGAATTTCAGGCAGGCATTATTTATAAGGTGCGCGTGCGCTGTATATCTTCAACAGGCATCAACATGGTTAAAAGGAAACTAGCTTCTCATGACAACCTGAAGATCACCCTGGAACAGACCGGAGACAAGTTCCACGTGAAGGAAGTCAGCACTTTCCGCACACTGGAAATTAACTTTACTCTGGGTGTCACCTTCGACTATTCCCTGGCAGACGGCACGGAGCTCACAGTAAGTGCAGTGACCTCAGCTGTTTTCTTTTGTTTCTCACGTGCAGATTCCACAAAAGCTTCTTTGGGCGACACAAAATGGTGTTCTTTGGTATTGCTGCAAAAAGGTACAAAATAAATCACTGAGGCAAGTACTAATATGCACCTTCGAGGTACTGATATGCACTTTTCAGGTGCAGACGTCTTTTGAAAGGGTCCAGTGACGGCTTTTGTAACTTTTTCTAAAAGCGTAATGATCAAGGGCAAAGGTTGAGATGCTTGTTGAGCAGTGCCGAACGGTGATGCAAACAATAACATGGACCTGATTAGTTATACATTAACTCTTTTGTGTTAAATCAGTGTCACGTTTACTCAATGTTGCAAGCTGGTTATTTGCTTAATCGATGTTCTTTTTTTAATGGGGGCAGAAGCTACAAAGTTCACTTCGAATTTTTGAGAGACAGACAAGAATGTGTAACTTTTATAAAAAAAGCCTCTTGAAGAAACAACTAAGATCACTGCTATGTCAGAGTCTGACCTTGTGACCTTCTGATTGTAGGGATCCTGGGTCATGGAGGGTGACACGCTTAAGGGGACGTTCACACGCAAGGACAACGGAAAGCTGCTAGTCACAACCAGGAAGATCATTGGTGATGAACTTGTACAGGTGAGTTGCTGTTTATTACCAAATGAAGACGAAACCTCAGATCAAAACACTGAGTCACTGGGTTTTTGTTTGTTTTTTTTGCTTACAGAGCTATACCTATGAGGGAGTCGAGGCCAAGAGGATTTTCAAGAGGGGTTAAAATGACATCAGCATTCCCAAACTTTCTAGTGGGACGATGTGAAACTTTTACATGTTGCAAACATAGATGTTCAACCTGATAATATGGGGATTTAACAATTGGCAGCCCTGAAGTTTACAAAGCATGTATGTAAATCATGTGTCATTTGCACTGTGAGTTTTGATATTTGTGGCAATAAAGCCATTTTTACATCCTTTAGTGAGAAGTCTTGTTCACGTGCTGTATGCGTCATGATAAATTAACTTATTTCAAATAGGAATACATTAAGTCAGCACAGGAAAGAACACACGAAGGAAGGGACCGCACCAGCGATTGAACATTTGAAGTTTATTAAACAAAGAATAAAAATAACTGCATAGACATCTCCAAAAATATATAGTGGATATCATTTATTTTGAATCATGTCAGTGTTTTGCATGAAAAAAATCGCAGGAAGGCACTCCACAAACAACCTCTAGGGAGTATGTACAAAGGTCCATTTGCAATAAAATTAAAGTCAATAACACAATCGCCATTTTTGTCTTTTAAGACAATTTTTTATATATATATATATATATATATATATATATATATATATATATATATATATATATATATTCTGTTACCTGTCACGATTCAGTAAAAGATAATCAATTTGATATTCAGCATAAAATGGTCATTCCTGTTTACAAGCAAATACTGATTCAAGCCAAAGTGCATACTGCCCTCCTGTGGATGGCTCTTATAAGATACTCGGACGTCACAATTTACAGGAAGAGGGTACAAAAGGACAAGTCTCTCCTATCACTGGCCCTCAGATACAAAGACGGTGTAATTACAAGTACAAAAACAATCTTTTTTTTTTTTTTTTTTTTCAACTTCTTTGGCAATTCTCTTGCATTACGTCTCACGGGGTCACCAGGACCTGACAAGAAAGAAGACTGATTATACCGCATTGTTTTCAAATTCACGTGACCCTACAGAAGAACAAGCAGTTTGGAGAATGGATGGATGTTTTTAATTACATAAAGTACAAAAGGTCAAAATTTCATAAGCTATGAATAGTCATTCAGTGAATTCAGAACAGCACAGTCCTCATTTATTACTATTTGTCATTATCATTTACTATAGTGTATATTAATATTATGAATTAACATAAAGGTTTTATGTGATTGCCATTTTTATTACAGTTTTTCAACTAATGTATATATTTGATTTGAATGATTTTGTAAATGATTCGTCTACTCACTATTTTACTATATGTTTATATGGCAGAAATATTAAGTCTGGTGTGCTCTTCCAAATTCAGTCCCAACTGAAATCACAATAGCCCATTGTGTTTGTTTATTATTCATAGTTTGGCTTTTCCTTAATAAAGGTATGTTATGGACAGACGCATCCTGCTATCAATCCAGCTAACAACGGTAAAAAATAAACCTGCCAGTATCTCTAATATCTTCTTACCACTAGCCCGTCTCCTTCATGTTTTTTTTTATCAAAATAATATAGCACTGCATGTACCACTGCCTTGTAACAATCTTAGTTTGCTTGGCTCAGCTTTTTCACTGCTTTATGTTCTTTTATGGTCTTTCTCAGCACAATTCTGTGTTATTTAGACGTAAAATGGCTGACATCTGCACTGATGTTTGCTGTGTTAGCTCAGCTCTATTCTAATGATATGTTACACTGAATATGAGACATCATTAAATACAAAGTAACTAGAAAGATGTACGTGTGGAACACTAACGATCATTTATTAGCGTAGCTTGCGTGTTTCAAATATTTCATCAATGAGACTGGTTTTAAGGCTCAGACAAAAAGAAAAAAAATCATTAAAATCATTTTAGAAAATTTCAGACTGACATCATAGATATAGGTTTTAAACATTGTACTGTAGTATTTATCACAGCCATTAATATCAATACTTAACTTTAAGGGTTTGTTAACATAAGTTAGTGGGTATCATGAACTAACCATTAACAATTGCATTTAATAATTCATAAATTCTCTTAAATGCATGAATTCAGTTCAATCTCAGTTTGTGTTATATAATGCAATAATAGTAAATAAAGTGGTTAAAGTGACTACATTGCTACAAAAATGTGCAATTATTACTTAATTGTACTTTTTAAACTTTTGTATTTGAACCAACAGATAAAACTGTATCTGAAGGTTTAGTGAGAACTTACCATAACTTTCACAAATATCCATGTTCATCTAGCCCTTTTGAAGTGACAGGGTGCCATTTAGCAGTGGGCTTATTGTTGCTATTGCCTGGAAGGGATAATTTAATTTAGTTAAGCTAATAACTACAGTTATTAAGTTATTAAATACATACATTACTGTTCAAAAGTTTGAGATCAGAAAGATGTAAAGAAATTAACTTTGTAAGGTCATTGCACAAAATCTTTGTCTGAATTGTTTTCGAATCGAAAAATATACATGACAACCTCATTTAAACAATGCATCCGAAAGGTTCGTTCGTCATAAAATTTTTAATCATGTTCTATTTTCTGCATTTGAAATTGCATACGTGAACGCATTTTGATAGGAAAAGATGACGAATACAAAAAAAAAAAAACGCTTAAGACAATTTTGAAATTTGTGCCTTTTTGAAATTTTTGGCCTTTTACTCAGCAAGAATACATTAAATTAAAAGTGACAGTAAAGACATTTCTTCTAATGTTATATTTGAAATAAATTCTGTTGTTTTGCATATATATATATATATATATATATATATATATATATATATATATATATACACATACAGTTTTCACAAAAAATATTATGCAGCACAAACATTTTAATAAATGTTTCCTGAGCACCAAGTCATTTCTGAAGGATCGAGGGGCACTGAAGACTAAAATAATAGCTGCTTAAAATTTAGCTTTAAAATTGTATTTTTAAAAATATTTAAGTCTAATATTAATAAAACTTTAACTGTATATTATATTGGTCAAATAAATTTATCTTAGTTTTCAAAACCATCTCTTACTGACCCAAACTTTTGAATGGTAACAGCAATATAACAGTGTATCAGATCAGCTGAGCTTTAACATACCAGGGTCAGGCTTATTTTTGGCACGCTCAGATTGGCTCTCTATGCGGCTTGAGTGTCCTGTGTCTCTCCCGTCCTTGACAGCTCCTCTCGGCTCAGGCATGGAGAGGACCAACGGCCTCTGGTGGTGATACTTCAGTCTGTAGGTGTCTGTCATACAGTTATCCACAGAGAAATAAGTAGTCAGCGCCACTCCAGATCCTGGAGACACCGAAGCAGATGGCTTTTCCCAAACACAAGATCTTTCTTCAGGCTCGCTGGACACCTGCTCCCCTCTCTCCTGGTCAGAACTCACGTCGGACGAGCTTGGGCACGTGCCGTTGACTTCCAATCGCCTGTGTACTGTGGTGGTGTGCGAGGACGGAATGCCCCGGGCGGAGGCTCTGGAAGCCGTCTGCGATGGCTCCTGTAAAATTCTGGGACGGAAGGGTGGAGTCTTTATCTCGATGGGCCGCTGGGCGTGTTTGGAGTAAGTTGGCATCGATGGAGCTATGGCTGAATCTTCCCTTGGCTGCAACGGGTAGCTGCGATTAGGCCCCGGTGATTCGTGTGGAGCGACTTCACTGGTGCTGGAACGATAAGCGCTGTCTTCTTGCTCTGAAAGAGGGTTAGTGAGTTCGTCAGAACTGTTACATTCTGAACTGCTGATCTTGCCCAGGCGGCGCAGTAGAGGGCTTTCTGGGCTGTGGTGCCATCGCATGGAAACTTCCTGTTGCTCTGCTTGAAGTTCACCAGTCGACGGGTCTTTCTCTGCATTGCACCCTTTCCTGGCACCACAGGATGAGTATCTCAGCTTCCTTCTGGTAAACATGAACACATGAACTTAGATGACACCATTTCATATCTTTTAACAACATCTCTACTCATGAACCTCCTCCACCTGTACCGTTGAACAAACTAATCCCGTTTACCAAAATGGACGGTTATACACTTGACCAATAGACACAGAGATAAATAAAATGACAAATTATTTGCAAATCTAGAATTAAAAGCACTTTTGCATTAGCGGTGGTTTCACATGGTTCAGAAAACCTTTAAAACATTTCAAGAAAGAAAATTATGTAATGACTTTATTTAATGAATGATTTTTAAATAGCTTCGGTTAAAATATTACTGGCTTTATTATTATGGACTAGTTTTTGAGCCCAGAAAATATAGTTTTCGACACTTCAGTGGTAGTGATATGATGTTTTTGAGCACACACACACAAAAAATGTTCACACTTTTGCGGTAGTGAAACGCAAAATGTAAAAATATACAATACTACTCCACTTTCCTGCAACACGAACACAACAAAAGGCATCTTTACATTTTTAAAACATCTTTTTTCCCGTCTCCAGCATTTGCAAACACAAAACTTTGATTTGGCAGCTAAATATGCTTAAAAAATTTTTTTTTTAAGATAGACTTCAATATGATTGGCCAATAATATCACCTTTACTTTTTTAATTTTGTGTATTTTTAATGCATTTATGAATAAATTTATAGATATGACCTAAATGCATAACTGTCAAGTTTGTTTTTACCACATTTTTAACTTGAATATACATTTGTTGTTGTAGATTTTGTTTATATATTATTAGAAAAGTTTCCTTGGTATTCCCTAAGGCAAACTGTGATTGAAATATCACCATGAAATACTGTTGTAAATGTGAATTTTACATTGTAACGTATTTGCGGTATAAAAACAAATCCTGTAAATACCTTGAACTTGGGCTGCCTTTCATGAGATGTTCTGAGTTCTTTCCCTGAATTTTAACCAAATGTTTACCTGAGGGAACAAATGTGCGATAACTTATTTCATGAGACATCAAACAACAGACAATAAAGGTGAATTTTTGCATCTCTGCCATGGGTGTGTAGCGACAGAGGAAAAGAACTGCCAAAATCCTCCTAGCTGGATCGCAGTGGGCACAGACACACTCACTAGGACACATCCTACTCACTTATTTATAAATAGACAGACTATTCATCTCTTTCCTGCCAACCTGCTGAGCTCCATGTGAGGATAAAGCCACAGGATACAACACGTGCTCTAAGTCAAAGATTTGGGCTTCAGTAAGCTTATGGAATACATTTTACGATTTTACAATGATGTTTTTGCATTCTTCGCAATTTTGTATTCTGTCTTTAGCTGAATGTGTGCCATCTTGCTGTCTTCTTGTGCTTTACTAAGAAAGGGCTTTAAAATTCCATGACTTCTGGGAAACCAAGACGGTTGTTACAGCGCGTGTGGATTTGAAGGACTAGGAGCCTCATCGACCAGCGCAATTTAAACTTTATAAAGAATTCGTTTTTATCTCTCTTCTGCTTCCAATGCAAAATATATCATTCTTTAATGGGGAAAAGTGTTTTAAATTTTAAGCTGCTTCTGTCTCTTGTGAAGTAGAAGAGGAGAGAGGGATTTTCTCAGTTTTTGGCATGCTACCATGCGCTACCATGGAATTAGTGAGAATTACAGCGGCGTAAAATCACAAAGTATACAAAAACATGACAAAACTGTAGATGATTCAGTCTTTTGGAACAACTTCAAATGCCTGTCTGTCTTTTGGGGGTTGATGAAGCTTGATTTCACGTGTAGCTTAAAATTTGCATGTTGCTAAAATAAAAATATGTAAAGAATGAGCATTTGGTGATATGCTGATTCATGAAATACAGTTTACAAGTGCATTTTGCGACATGACGTTATGCTTTCTACACTAATTTAGAAATGTCAAATACTATATTTAAAAGCAAAGAAGATAAAACATAGCATACTCTGGACCACGACTTGTCCGTTTCAAATCTTAAAAAAGCTCATTTACTGCACTCTTAAAATTAAAAGTGCTTTTTCTAAGAACATTTTTGTGTAATTGTTTCCATAAAAAACCCTTTAGCGTCAGAACATTTCTGTTTCAGAAAAGGTGCTTTCTGACAAAAAGAAGGTTCTTTAGATTATAAAAAGAAAGAGATGTTTTTTTAAAGAACCTTTGACTAAGTGGTACTTTGTGGAACCAAAAATAGTTCTCCTATGGCATCACTGTGAAGAATCTTTTAACAGCTTTACACAAAACATATATATATTCTATGGACCAACTTAAAAATATATACTCAAACAAGTGAATATATTAGTTTTATCAACTGTATAATTAAAAAAAAACCTGGATGTTTCTCACAAACATGCAGTTTATCACTTAACAAGATGTCAATTGATGGACTGGAGTTATGTGGATTAGTTGTGGATTATTGTGATGTTTTAATCAACCGTTAGAGCTCTCATTCTGACAGGATGGTTTAAACAGGTTTAAACTAGAAACCATGTGACATGACGTGAGATCAATACTCACTGTGGTACAGCGGAGAACGCACTGCCTCCATTTTTGAGTCACCTTGGTTATTATGGCCTTGATCCCTGAGAAAATACAACACTGAATCAAGATCAAGGAATCCAAAGGACAAATCACACACTTACGACTACTTAACTTCTCTTACCTGAGGTGCTGTGCATCTTGGCTGAGTCTGATGTCTTTGCCTGTGAAGTTCTCAACACCTGGAGAGTCAGGATTGGTGGAACCACTGCTCAACCTATCGCTGCTCTCGTATCCAGATTCTGTCCTCTGAATCATCCAGTTATCGCTCCGCTGCGCTACATTTGCTCCACCTTTAGGCCTCGTCACCATCATCTGTCGCTGAGACTCCTGGGAGCTCTGACTTTCGGTCTCCAAACGCGAGTCATCTTCATAAATAGTCATCAGACCTTTTTGTTTTTCCTTCATCAGTCCTCTCTCGTGGCCAAAGCGACGGACGCATCGAGGGCTCCCGCGCTGCTGCTGCTGCTGCTGGCGCCGCTCTAGTTCGCTTAGCACGCTGTCTACGTTCAGGACCTCTCGCACTGGTCTCCATGACGGCTTGGACTTGCTACGCTCCGGGAGACTTGCAGTGCCACGGTGACAGAGGGATGAATCGATGTGACGAGTAGAGCCAGAGGCCATTCCCTGGTTTGAGCGGGTGGACTCCTGGAGCGATACACGAGGATGTACTGAAGAATGCTCAGGTCGAGAGACTCGTGAGGGAAGAGTTCTGTGTCTCTGGTCAGAATGAAACCTCGGGCCATTCTCAGGGGGAGAAGATGATCGAGGATATGTCATATCTAAAAATTAATCATAATGTTATTCAATTGGCAAGTAATTAAAATTATATATACACAAAATACAATGGCCCAAAATGTATTTGGAAAACTAAGACCAGAAGAAGGCCAAAAATAGGTTAAACAAGTCCGTTATTTTAAAACGGCATTTGTTTTGCTAATTTCAGGCATTGAATTTAGACAAACTCCTCCTAGAGATCAACTCCAAATTTAGTCATTTGTGACGTTAAATTACAAAGAGTTTTCGTTAAATTTAATGTTTCGCCATTAAATAGGAAGTTACAATTCAGGCATACACTGTCAAATTGCCCAACCTTCACATGTTTGATAAGAATACTCTTATGCTCCAGCAAATAAACGTTATATTTGGTCAGTTTACTCTAAAGGGCTAAACTATGTAATGTTCATTTGCGAAGGTCTTGGGTTTCCGTTAAAGGGTGTTGTTGCCTGACAAATTTCTGCAAGTTGTTGTAACTCAGCCATACAATGTCCAATATGCCCCAAACTTCACGTTTGCATGTTCGATGAGTCCTAGACTGAACACATCTGCATGTACTGAACACATCTATATATATCTACAACTTATAAATGCGTATTGCTCACCATTCGCTGTTTTCCCAAATTCACAGTGAGTTTGGGCACGAGGGCCCTTTCAACGCTGCTTACAGCTTTAATTATTAGATTGAACCTTAAAATAAAGTGTTGGCAAAAAAAAAAAAACTTTCATAAGAGTCACTGTTATGTTCTGTTTTTAGTTTGTTTCCCTGACTAATTGAGTACTTCAGTTAGTTTTTATGGATTAATGGATTAATATGGTTTTGTCCTTTCGTCCTTTCATTATTTCTTTGTTTGTTTTAGTATTTACGTTCCCGCTTTTTTTCTTTTAGCTGTGATTTCTAATCAACGCTTACATTCATTTCCTTCTGTTAATAAAGTCTGTTTGCTTTAATCTTCATCTTCCTGCTCCTGCAAACAGCACGTTTAGCCAAAGCGTGACAATAAGTTTCTGCTGATTTCAACATGAATTTTAAGCCTCTTTGAACAGTATATGCTTTCGGCAGGCTGTTTGATAGGACAGATGGTTTGCTGTTATTTTGGAGTTTAGCCAGTACTCAAACTTTTTTCCTGTGTGGAAGTTGCCTTTAGAAGCTCCGTCTGTCAGAGCAAACTGAAAATAGAAAAGTTGACTCATGATCAGCACACTGCTCCTATGTTTTCAAACTTCCAGAACTATATCGGTGGCTGTATATGCTGGCCCATGAGCTAAAGTAAAATCTTATGACAAAAGAGATTCACAGAAAAAGTATTTGTTTCAGTGATTCGTCACTGATTCTTTGTAACTGAAATTCTTTCAAATTGTAATGTTTCATGCATTTATTTGGAAAACTGAGTGACAAATATTTGCATAAAAAAAAGCTACATAAAAATCTAATGTCTGAACTGAATAACACCATTAATATATATATCTCAAATATTCAAAATATTTGTATACTTTCTCCAATATAAAATCTCTTTTTGGAGACACGAAGTAGCAAAAAAAAACCCACAGGACTATAGTACCAAACTAAAAGTCTAAAATCGGCTTATGCTAAAAGGGCTCTGGTGCTCATAAAAAGGTTTAGCAATTCTGTTTTGGCCTGTAGAGGATGTCTCATGACTGATGCATATTACCAGTGGAAACCGTATTACATGTGTAACACACAAATCTCCATGAATTACAAAATGCAAAAGTGAAGAACGGCCTTTACTAACACTATAATAAGATGTATAATAATAATAGAAAGAATAATTATAATAATAATAATAGTTAATGTCTAAATGTTTTATAGTGGCATTAGTAAAAAGGTACAACTATTGTATGACGCATATTCTGTATGAACTCCTATCTATTCTGTTCGTTATTTTGTTGTATTTATTTCAGACCACAGAGGCTACAGTGCACACGATAATACATTTTAGAATAACTCATTATTTTATTAACATACCTTTGTGTTGGAGAGTGTCTGATCTTCGGTAGCTTCTTTCGCTCTCTCTTTTCTGTCCTCCTCCTCGGTGAGAAAAATCTCTGGAAGACTCTCGGAACCTGCTGGGACTTTCTGGAAGCACTTTAACTGGGACATTCAAGAGGGAGAATTTTGTGAAATGAGTATGTTTCTAATGCAATTTCTCCAAACTTCCTTTGTTTCTTTAGCTAACCATTTAATGGAAGAATAACTAATCATGATGACCTACACCGATTGGCTGAAGACTGCATTGTTTTGTGGGATCCCTGATTTGTTCGTTGGGAACCAGCACTCATATCTCTCACACTGTCCAGTTTCTTAGAGCCTGACAGCTGAGTATCTGTCAAAGACAATCAGAGAAAGACAAACAGAGTAATTCGAATTACTGTTCAGTGTCTACCTGAAAATATTTTGCAATGTTATGAACTAAAAAAAAAAAGATAATTGACTCATCCTCATGTCAATCCAAACCTTTTCTTATATGTGGTACAAAAAGAGAAGGGAGGAAGAAGAAAGAAAGAAACAACCTTCATCCATAGCACATGATGCAAGGGATATAAAACGTGATTACTACCACTTTTTCGTTTTCCGTCATACTGCTGTAGGCCGACCTCTTTTAATATGGACTTTTATAAATTGATTCTGTATTTCATCCAGTGCACACAGTTAAGTAATCAAATAAGGCAACCTAACAAGCAGCTTTGGGTAGAGGCCTCCTGAACTACATTGCTGCAGACTTCTGCTGGGAGAGAGAGAGAGAGGACAAACTTGCTTATTATGTGCTTATATAGGGCACGCAGTGAGCCACCCCAGATGTTTGAAGAGGGAAAAAACAAGCACATGGATTACCGCATTCCCCATAGATGAAGAGCAAAGTCTGCCACTGTACACACAGAAATATTGTAAAATAAATCAAACAAATAGGAAATAATAATCCAGTTAAACTAAAACCATCAAGATGAAACAATAGAAAATTCTTTCGATTCAAATCGACATCAATCATAAAATCTATCTTAAAAAGAAAGATACCATTAAATACTCTACTTATGTAATCTTGAGCTGACTGCAAAACAATGCTGAAAAAAAGACTGCAGTGACAATAGATGCATTTTGTCAAAACTAATATTAACTAATCAAAACATGAAACATGACCTTGAGAACAGAACACACCAATAATAATACAATGATTACCGCAATACCACAACGATAACAAAATGAATGCTTTCTTTAATGTTTTTGAATTCTTGCTTACTTTTAGTTATGCGATATTTGGCTTTTTGCCAGTTTCATTTCAAGGGTCAGTGATGTCAGGAAATGATGCTCTTCATATAGGAACACGTATGCGTCCTCTTTACCGTTTACAAGGAAAATGTTGATGTAAAATAAAATAAGTTTAGAAAGCATTGTTGCTCCTAAATAGTCTTTGTTAAATAGGTTAACCATACAAAATAAAGACCACAAAAAAACTCACCAATTTCATTGATGTTCTCTTTGTCACTACTAGCAAAAACATTATTTTCAAAGCCAAGCGTTCTTAGGCAACGTTGTCATCAAGCCCATCATTTAACGCCAGTGAAAACTTAGCAACTTTGATGAAATCATGGCAGCGTGAGCTGTCTATCACTGCCGAGAAAGCATCTGTTTTCTGCTCACCAGAAGTGTTGCCAGCTCAGTCTGAAGTACAGAGCTCAGCAGAGACTGCAGGAACAAGCTGGCGCAGATCCCACATTAAACATCCTTCCAAAAGCACCAGAGGAACAAATCCAGAAAACACATTAAGACCTTTCACAGTCTACAAAAGACCGAGCAACTACCAAGAAAGCTCACAAAGGTCCAACAGAAGAGGGAAGTTATCAAAAGGACAAATTGCTTCTGCACAACTGCAGTAGTTACACATACGACGGCGCTCCACGCCGAATCACACTGTTGTCAGTACCATAGTATCAAATCAATGACGCTTAAAGGACAAAAGAAAAAAATACAAGCACTACTTACAGATATTCATGGAAAAGTAAGAATGCTTTCCCATTCCAATAGGACTAGGTGAATATGACAGCCTGGGGAGGATATCCATTTAGCACACGAGTCAGAGTAAAGCAAGAATGGAAGAGAGAATGGAGGGAACATTCAGTAGAGGGGACAAGAGAATAACAGTGCAGTGCAGAGGCCAGAGGGAAAGGATTAGGAGAGACAGAAAGAGAGAGAGAGAGAGATCAAGTGAAAGGAAGCGAGAGAAAGCGCGCGTGGGTGATAATCCCTGTCCTCGGTAGAGTTCAGAAACCCGCACAGAAATCAACTCATCCACCCAGCAAACGCTTGCTGCAAAACTGGGATTTGTGCTCAAGGTCACAAATGGACTGTAGTAGTGAATAAGAGTGCGTTTTACGTAACTCTCAGTCCCTCTGAATGTTGGCCTGTACCTAATTTCCATACAGAATTTAATTCATAAAAATAATTGCAAAACGTATTCATAGACGCATGTTTTTGGATACAACAGCTTAATGATTTATGATAAAAAAACCGCTCGATTCCTTCATTTACTTTTCTGTCATTCATTTCGGAATAAAACCCTCGTGCTGACATGATGCTAGGTTTCAACGGATTCAAATTGTAAGTAAATGAAATAATAAAAAGGTTACACCCAAGCCACGCAGCTAAAAACGCTTGGTTTATCTTTACCTGTCCCCTTCCCATTGAGGAGGGAGCTGTAACGTGACCACATGGTGGTCTGTCTGGGGGCATCCTCATTGGACACTGCCGTACCGTCTGGGTTGGCGTAGAACAAGAGGAGCGGCTGGAAGTGACCTCGGATACATTTAGATGCCACATCTTTCCACTTGGAGCCGATCTAGATACAAAATATTAGACACAAAAATACATCAGTGAACACCAAGAGTTATATCTCAGAGCGTATGATGACCTACTTTTAGCAAAGTTTTCAGAAAGGTGCATCTGAGTTTCTTAAATCGGTCTAACCCTGTTAAATCAGAGTCATATTTAAACATAGACTGAATTATTTATAGTTGGGGAAATCCAAACAGTAATAAGGTAAATGTGTTAGCGAAGGAGATGTCACACACTGTAATCTAGTCAAAGATACGCTGAATAGAGATATGTCATCTATGACATCCGAGTGGTGTCCAGAGAATACAGTAAAATAGCATTCAGAGACTCTGTAATTGGAATAGTTTGTAATGTAGACTTGGTCTGTTGAAGAGAAAATTATTTCATCCTTTATGGGAAGGTGCCAATTCGATCAATATTTTGCACAGTACTGCTTGAGTATCTGACTCACTGGAGCTTAGGCCAGAAAGCAGACAGGCTTAGGCAACCAGCTGCTAGCTACCTTGACAGAGCACATACATCACAACACATACAGACTGCGTTTGCTCTAATTCTTCATTTAGCTTAAATTACTCGCTCTGCACCTCATTAACAGTTTTTCTAATTACATTTACTTCAACTAAAAATAAATTCAATAACACAGTTGACTATACTTTTATACTCAGTGAATGCAAGTATTATAAAAATGTATGCTAGACACTGTACTGACTACAACAAGGCACTTGATGTAGTTTCTAAACATTTTTTTTGTAAAGTACTTCTTAGTAGTAAATAATATAAGATAACCACAATGACGTTAACATGGGTTAACGTCCCTAGATACCACCTCTCTTCTGTGGAGGATGGATTACTCAGTATAGCTTGTGCTAACTAAAATCTGAAACTCATTTACTATGTCCTTGTGTAATACTGTTCAATTTTTGCTAATTTCCTAGTGTATCTCAATTTTATAGTAGGGATGCACAGAATGTTAAGCAACCGAAAATAGCGAAAAAACAAATAAATTATGCCAAACAATTGATGTGATCAAATATAGCTTAATACACTCTCATGCAGCAAACATGTGGGCAGTGTAAAGGCATTTAAAAGTCTGAGAAAGACGCTACAATCATTACAAGCACCAACAGCGAGGGACCTTTTGCACTGCATCTCAAGTCTCCGATGAGAAAGGAAGGGTGGCTGTTGCTGGTTTATGTGTGATGGCCGAATTCACGAAATGACTTGTAGTTGAAATGACCCATTCAAACAGCGCTGCATGAGCTCACGGCATATCTGCTTGTTAGCCAGGATGCATTTATTTGTACAGTAAAAAATACATACCTGATTCAAGAAAAGGGTCTCAAAAATGGCCAAAAATTATTTTTTTTTAACTTATTTATTTAAAGAAATTATATTATATAAAATAACTTATTTATTTGTTTGATGTTAAGTAAATATTATTAAATTGTTTTGTAATTGATTTTTTTTTTTTTTTTTTTTTTTTTTACGAAAAGCTAGATAAAACAGTAAAAAGCGCATTTTGGCTATTTAATTTATGCAATTTTGAAAAAATATACAAAATATATGGGGAAAAAATGTGTTAGGTATTCGGTTTAGTGTTTAATTTTGTTTGGCTTCAGTTTCAACCAAGAATTTTAATTTCGGTGCATCCCTATTGTATAGCATCCTTGAGCTGTGGAATGGCGATACTTTTATTTTCTGAACTTTGGCTTCTCCTTTAGAACATAGTCAGCCAACTCCAAATAACTGTGACAATAAAAGCATATCAATAAAAGTCATAATTGTATTTTTTGCAGCAGTTCAAACGGCCTTCGATAGAGAAGACCACCTGTCATGTATGATTCCAGGAGCCAAGATTTTGGTGGAATGTCATGAATCAACCCTTATGGTGTGTGAACCTACAATCTACGATCAAACAAATTCAAAGAGGAAATATCAACTAAATCATGAACTCTAAATTTCACAGTATGTGCAGATGTGTGCGTGAGTGCTTGTTTAATACCTCTTTAACGGTTGCATCATCAAAAAAGATCCATTTGGAAGACTTGCTGTGAAAAGCGAATGCTAGGTAATGTCGACTAGAGTAACAGATCATTCCCACCAGGTGGAGATCTCTCTTCTTGGCATTTTCATCAGTGACTCTATAGAACAGCTGAAGAAATAGAGAGAACATAGTGAGCAAACTCATAGTGAGATAAAACTCAAGACTGGAGATATTGTGAAGCATTGTGATTTACAATGTGACACATTTAGTCTACTGCAATATATCAGTCCAATCTGCAGAATGCTATCTCTCAAAAATCGAAATGAAAGGCTAAACTGCCTCTAGCTCAGGGAGTTCAAGCCGATGTACAGGATGGTTTTGTCATAGTGTGCCAAGGTTCATGATGTCTCCTCTGGTGTAGTGACCTAGACATTATGTGATATTGGCCTGCAGCATTCATATGACTGCTGAGGAGGAAACTGAGGTCTAACAGAGGGGGGGTCTGGCTGACTTTAGCAACACATACTTGAAAGCAGATATGTGGCATCTGAATTGCACATTTAATATTTATGCATGTACAGTGAGGCCATGAAACTGAATCGAATTTGCCTTCCTGAACTAAAGTTTTAGTCATTTTGTAGTGTGTGTTTGTCATTAAATTATTATTTTACCTATGCCAATTTTTTTATTTTGTTTTCAACTAACATAAAATAAATAAAGGTGAGAAGTGATGCCTCGGAATCTAGCTGAAATAACATTTTGACTTATGAGGATGTTAACTAAAAACAGAAACAGACATTTAGTTTTGGACTGCTTTGGTATATACGCCAGTCTCCCTGGATACTGTTTAATCGATGTTTTGATTTAATAAGCAACACAGAACATGAGAGTCATGGAATATATACTGAACAATAAAAATACTGATCCAGAATAAAAATGAATTCAGACAGCCGGAGCTGTGCGGAGAGCTTTGACCCTGACCCCCGAGAGATTGAGGTTTGGACCCAGAGAGCGGATGACATCTTCAGTGAGGTCAGACTGTTCGGCGTCCCACACGAAGCCAATGGTGACGATCTCTGGGCAGTTCATCAGCACTCGGCGGATTTTGATACTCTGCCCACAGTTACTCTGCAATGCACAGATCAAATTACACTGAGCAAAATGTCAAACAAAGGTATACGGATGCAGCATATAACAATAATACTGTTTTATTTGTGTAGTGCCTATCAAGAAGAAAGTGCACAGAAAAAAAGCATGGACAGAGGTTAATTACAGTAATCCAAAACATAATAATGAATAGAGTCCTAGGGGTGTGATTATGATTTACATAATTTATTTTATTTTATTTTTTTATCCATTTCTCTTATAAAGACTTTTGAGAAATATATCTAGGTTTAACCCTTTTACTACAGTTGCCTGAAGAGAAAAGATGGCAGCGGCTTGACATGATAATTATTAGTGCTACCAGTTACGCTACTAAAGCTAAAGCTAAAGCTAAAACTAAAGTCATTTCTCATATACCGATGGAATGGACAGCTCTTTCAGGGATATAAGATTATCTGTGCAATTTGTGCTCAACTAAAATAAACAATATAAGAAGCCTTTTAAAAAACAGCCTGAGAAGAACTTATTTAGGAATATTCATAAGAAGTATTAATACAATGTCCATAAAGAGAATATATAAAAAGGACAGCTGCAAAAGCCTCTAAGTGTCGTCTCAAATGTTCTTCTAAAACGAGCATTGTTATAAGGCTCCTATATTTCAGTTCAGTTGTTTCACTTTAAATGCATAGAAAAGGATGCGCATGCAACTGGTTTAAAATAAAAGAAAAGCTGATATACAGGGCAGTTGCGGAGATCTCCAATGGTGTTGGCTGCCTGCAGCAGTTCACCAAACATGTCCGAACGTAGTCTGTCCGTCTTCTCCAAGATTCGCTCCACTTGTTGACTGACAATAGAGCAAAGAGCACAAAGAGGATCATTCGTTTCTAGGTAGCAGACATACTGCACTGCCGACCTCTATTCCACTTTCCTCAAATTAAACTGTAATCCTTTAACGTAGACAGTTCTGTTTTCTGCGAAGCTTTCTGACAACATCCCTGTCAGTTCTCACACTGACACTGCATTTATAAAAGCACATACAATATCAGTTAGAGTAGACTATTTCACTCACCATAGGGCCGTGGAGGAGACATAGTGCACAAGCTCAGTGAAGGGAAGAGGGTCTGATGATGCGCCACAGCTACGACAGACAAACTACACGAGGAAAGAAACTTCTGTCAGGTCTAACCATACCAACAAAAATACAGAAATCTGCCATTGTAATGGGCTGCCTTGGATTGACTTCATGGCTCAAAAACGAGCACAGAAATCAATGAGAATAAACCGTTGTTTCAAGAAGCATCATAGTACCTGCTCATAGAGGGTCATGGCAAACTTCTGGTGGGTGATGCACGATTTAGAAGTACACATTTCTGTGGCTGAATCAGAAACCAGGTGCAGGTGTATCCTTTCTAAAATGTTCTCCTGTCTCCCATAGTTTACAAAACAGATGAAAAAAAGCAAAAAGGAAACAATGATCAGTGATAAATCAGACTCTATTGACACGGTTATTCTTAGTGCTAGCCTCAAACGTCTTCATGTTATTTTTAAAAAATCGTCGTTATTATTAGAGACATCAACCTATCACAAAGTAGGCCAAACAACACAAAACAGCTACTTAAAATAAAGCGCATTAATGGCACCAAAATTATTTTTCAGAACAGTAAACAATTATATCCAATTGCTCATAATAAACACATTTTAATAAACACTATTAGCAAAAGGACAAAATATACATTCTAATTAGGCCTTTCACCATTTGGCTTTTCAGGACAAATTTTTATTTCATTAGTGATTCTAAACCTGAATAATTTTGAAAATGTCTGACTTAAAAATATCTTACTTTGTGTCCCACAAAAACAAAAAAGAATACAGGTTTGGAAAAATATGATAGCAAGAAAAATGACTTCATTTTTGGTGAACTATATTTAATGCTGTTGTGAAGTTTTTACTATAAAATGCAAACATTTAGACAGTGCCCAGACACTGCAGGACTCATGAAATGTCTTACGCCCTGCACATTGCACACATAACTGTTTGTGATGGTCACAAGTGAACGTCATTTGGACCCTGATCAAATGATATCAGCTGACACGGTGATGATGTATAAACAACTTTAACCTTTCCACTTTAACTTCCCAGAGGTGCATACATGAGCACACTTCCTTCCAGTTTTAATTAAAGCTTTCTTGCCTTAGAAACCAATGCACTGGCATTAGCCTTTAGATTTTTAACAGTGTTTTTGCATCACAGCTAAACAATATATATATATATGCATATATGCATTTTTTGGAGGTCAAACATACAAAACACTCTGCTGCATCATCCATGAGGCCCAGCTGGAAGCGCTGCTCATCTTTAAAAGTCTCAGCGAGAGCATGACGCAGGGTATCTGACGGCAGAGCCCGCTCTCGACTCTGCTGGAACTGACAGAAGATGCTCTATGAAAAGAAACAATTCAATAATCCTCACATACAAACTCAGCAATGTAGTATAGACAGTTTCTTTGGTTGTGTCTCAGAACCCAGTAAGCCCAGACTCACAGCTTGTTTACTGTCTACTGGAACAGCTTTATACACAGACAACATCCTAGCCATAATGGATTCTATGTTTTGTACAAAATAAGATGTTTTAGTCTATTCTTAAATAGAATATAATAAAGTTTATTATAAATAATGTATATATGCCAATTTTTGTATCCGTAATCTAACGTGAATATGGGCATAAGGGCCAGTCGATAATCTAGCAATACGTCACTGACATGAGATCACAGCAATCAGCAAATGACAACACTCCAATCATTTAATCAATTCCAGATGGACAAAATCTAGTTCAGCATACATTTTTCACTTGGATATGCATCACAATAGACTATGACATTTTCTATTGCATGCGAACCGTTACTTCACAATTTTGAGACATTTGAGCCTTCATGTGTGTACCTTTAAAGCACAGAAAATACAGGCATCACCCAAGCAGAAATGGCCAGAGAGCTGCCGTAGGCTCCTCCTGAAGATGTCAAGCTGCCAAAGAACCTGTAAAAAGCAGGTCTTTAGTTTGCATAAAATCAGCCTACCTTAGTGAACCACGTTAAATTATTTTGCACCCTTGATAAAAAGCTATATACAAACTTTAACAAATAAAGGGTCCAAAAACATGCAGCGATTCCATAGAAGAACATTTAGTGGCTCCTTTCAGTAAACAGTTCTTAAAAGAATAATTTGTCTTAGTGTGAAGAACGTTTTAAAAAGTTAAAGAACCTTTACTATATGTGCAGTAGGTTTCATGGATACTAAACGTTCTTCAGGAAACCATAAAAGCCAATAAAGAACCATTTTTCAACAAGTTCTTGTATCTGTGAGTGTTTTTGCATCAGCATTGCACGGTATATTTCACATTCACTATTTGTAAAATCCCACACCTGAACATTTTCAGTGTTCACCAGTACATCACTCACCTGCACAGCACTGTTGAGGAAGCAGCTGTTCTGGCCTGGCTCATTAAGAAGACCTTTGGTCAAAGCGAGAGAGATCATACTGCCCGGCTGGTAGGACTTGCCCAGCCCCGTCCCGCTCCAGGCACCTGTACCAGCCATGTTGCCTCCAGGCTTTTTAAATAGTTTGACCCATGCCATGAGGTTGGAGCCTGGCCCACTCCAGCAAACAACCAGAGTCAATCACTGAAGCAACTTGAGGTTGATACATCTGTTTTAGGCAACATTAGTTCTCAGCAGTCCCTGTACCTGACAGAGAAGACCGACTTCACAGTGCCCTACAAAAAGAGCCAAATACACTGCACTGGGTTTCTTTTCGATGTGCAGGATTTGGCAGCACACCATTTGGATATAAGGAACCATTCAAAACAGTAGCTCTTTATTAAGTGGGAACATGTGACTTTTAGCCACAAGTTGCGGCACATTGCTTTATCAGTCCAGCAGTTACTATGACAATGATCTCACTCTGTCTCCTCGGTATGTGTGGATTCATCTGCATCCAGGCACACTGGTAATAAGAGGATGGATGCAGAGAGAAGAACAAATCCATTACTCTCCTCAGCATTTCCAGCAAAGTCAATGGAGGTCACTGAAGGGGGTCATTCATAAAGGCTCCTCAGAACAGGCACTGAAGTAGAACACTGGCTAACAAAGGAAGACCTACAGAGAGGGAGAGACACAAAGACAAGGGTTGGGGGTGCAGGTGAGCAATATGAAGAGATAAAATCAATGTTGTTAAATAGAAAGCTACATCAGGGTACTACAGCCATTTTGTACACTGAAGTATTACATAAACGCTGATGCTATTTGCAATTAGGAATTATGTATTATGCTGTACACAAGGTTTACGGATAATCTTCATGACAGGGTGCTTTTGCTCTTTTAAAACTCTTTGTTACAATCAGTTACCTGCATTCTTGAGAGCATAAGATACATAATTGGACATATAGAATTTGGGCAATGGGTTGTGAATTCAAAAGAATTGTACAATCTCATTTTTTTTGCTTATAACCCACTGACAGGTCTTCAGTCCTCATACATTGTGTGTATTCGTATTCTGCTATCTCAAACACAACTAACTGGTCATTACCTTTAGACAGTATGGAAACAATAGAAAAACAAACATATTTTAGGTCGTTTAGAAAGCCCAGACATGACTAATCCAGAAAATGTATAATATAACGTATGGCCAAGCCTATAGATCAATATTTAATAAAATAGATGCTGACTGGCTGGATTTTTACTGGTTGAGCTCACAATAAAAATCCAGACAAGTCCAAATATTTCATTAGATATTATCTCTGGTATTCAGCTCAGTGTTAAGAGGCACAATGAAAACGGCAAGATAAAATATCAAAACAGCTGCTCTAATGGTCTTTGGTCAGCAATGTTTAAGACAGTACTATCTAAAAACATGACAGCAAAAAACTAAACTAAAATACAGCTGAAAATGTAAGCTCTACTTTAAAGACGTGCATGAAACAAACTTAGTGACTGTTTACAGTCTGTTGATAACTGAGATATTTTTGGTGTGGTTGACTTTTATCCATTGCCCCAAAAAACGAACAACTTTTACAATCTTTACTACCTCCATTTCAAAAAATTAAATATAATGATATAGTATGAAATGACTGTACTGTGCCAAAACAAACTTGACAATGCAACCACTCCAGTTAATGACTTTATATAAAAATCACTTGTAAAATGGCAAATCTGTTGTTCTACGGATTTTAAATTATAGTGTAACATTTTATGTACAGATTAAATAAAACACATCTCAACAAACATTTCAAAAGAAGAAACCAATCAAAAATTGTTAAATGGAACATTAATAGCTTGGGACATAATACTTTGTTCCTATGCAAGTGGAGTATTACTAGTAATCATCTCTCACTTAAAGTGCCATACTTTTTTAGACAGGAATGCACTGCTTACTTTGACACCTCTGAAACTCATTAAACATGAATGAAACATGCTTGACATTTCACTCTTAACACACACATCTTGACACAAAAATATAATAATTACAGAAATAACACATCTGTACACATGTGATATTTGTGTTGTTATTTGTTAATATTACAGTGTAGTATTGCAGCTTTTTGAGAAGTTTACTGTGTCATGATGTCTGAAACTAATGATTCTGTAAGAATATCTGACTGGTGTTCAATGCTAAGCGGCGATCCTCTTCCCGGAGCCTCTGTGGCCAGGGTCAGGATGAATGTAGAACTTGTTGCCGCAGTGTCGCAGTATATTACTGTAAATGCTGGACCATTGCCATGGCTACCGCATGAAGATGATGGGCTGTAGGCAGCTGCAGCACTGATGCTGAATTCCTGCCTCTTCGTACTGATAATGCAGAATTTCTGACGGTGTGAAATTAAATTTACAAAGAAACATTGAAGGGGTTTCTCAATCGTTTGTGTGGTTCTCACAAGCGCTTGACTATTGACACTAAAGAATACGATGCTCTAGAGTTTAAATACTCGTGTACAGCAAGTATACATTATTAAACTGCTATGCAGATGTTCATCATAGAAAACCATACTTTCCAAATAACTGTTTAAGGTACTGTTAGCCTATTTTATGCCTTTAACGCAAAACGAACAGTTAAAATACTCTGACAGAACTATCAGAACATATTAACATAAATATTTGTCTACATGAGCTATATTTCTCATTAAAAAGCGCAGTGAGGTTGCTGAATGTCACTTACTTTGCGCACGGCCTTTGAAAAACAGTGTTTTCGTGTTTTAAGTAGCTACGAAACAGAGTCCATTATTATGACGTCTTGTAACAGTATCTGCAGAACATGACATGATAAACAAAAGCAAAAAATGCGCTCAGCATGCCGTTACACCTGTTTCTGCGCATGCGCATCAGGCGACCTGCTCTATGCCGCATTTTTGGGCATTAGAACGCGCCTACGATGCCCCAAAATGCTATCCATGCAGGAAGCTAGCTAGGTTTTGAGACACAGTCATTAACAAACCAGACCAGCTTACCTACACGTGTCCAATATATTGTCACTCAAATCCTACGTTTAGAAGAGTGTTTATCCAGTTCATTCTGCGCGTCCTGCTCAAGTTACTCGCTGTCGGAATCCTTCATCGCTCAGCGTGACATAAAGCGCAGTAAATCCATATGGTCAAAGATCTCCTCACAGGCCTAAACACAAAAAACACCGCAGCGCTGTGTCCATGTTCACGCGTCCCTGCTCCTCCACACGGCATGGAGGTTTATCCGTTCAGGTCCTGAGCTGGGGATTATTCTGATGGATGTGGAGTAGACGCGCTGACTCCGCCCCTCATATCCAGCCACACTATTTACTGTCATTCCGCAGGAATAACCCGCGTGCGCGGAGGGCGTGCATTCTCACGAGACCCAGCAAACAACGCATGGGACGTCTGTGTTGTTGTACAGTGCTTTACTTTCACAAAATATAAATAAAAATAAAAAAATCATGATTGTGTCATAACATCGTTATTATAGTGCAATTACTGTTTTGTAATTGGGGTATACTCCAGAACTTATAACAAAATTACATTTGGGATATGAACTAAAACTTACGCAACAATAAACCAGTTCCTCAGGAAACTGGGGCAAAATAGCCTACGCGCAAAACCATGTGACTCAAAGGTGATGAAATATGTTGTTTTGTTTGAGCAAACTGCGATTTTATTAATAAATGGTCACATTTTTTTTTACTTTTGTGACCGTACAGATTTATACATCGCCTGTTGGATGAACAAGCTTTCTGTTGATATGTAGTTGTTAGGATGGGACAATAACTGAAAGGGATCAAGGTACAAAAAAAAAATAAATAAATATAGAGAAAACCGCCTTTAAAGTTGTCAAAATGAAGTTTTTAGCATTGCATGTTATTAATCAAAAATTAAATTTTGATATTTATGATACTGAGTATATCTTCAAGGAATAAGCTTTTTACTTAATATTCGTAGGTATTTTACGAGGTGGATAATTTGTTGTGTGAATAACAAGATGAAACCAGGCCGCGTGCACAACCTGACCACAACAGCATTTCATCAGCTTTAAAATAAATGTATCAGTCACTGCAAGTAGTGTTTGTGCAGTCATGCTATCAGACAAGAGCGCATGCCAGAAGTTTATAGATGGGGCTATTATTTAGTTTTCAAATCAACAAAATAATGCATAAATGAGGTTGGGATAGCAAATAAAGGATACTCTTTACGTTAATATAAAATATAAACAAATATAATATAAAATAATGAATAAATGTATTTAAAGCTGCTGAGTTAGGGTTTGGTTTATGGTTGGTTACATTTAAATGTGCACACATTAGTGTTGTTACCATTTTAAATACTTCTAACGTGTTATAAGACCACGTTAAAATAAAGAAGTATCAGTTTTGTTTGCTGTTCACGGTGTTAGAGGTAGCTATTTATTATTCAATGGCCTTTAAGTATTTTACTGTAAAATAGCTAATGTTTTTCCGTGCACATTTTACTGCCGAGCTCGAAGGAAGCATTTGCTGACTGTCTGGAAGTCTTTGTGTTTACTGTAACTGTAGCACAGAGAGTGTCAAATTCAAGGCTACTTATGACTCCTGTAAATATAGTCAGTGTCAGAGGATATGTCTGTGTGCTGTGCCTCAGATTCTTCCAGAGACGACCTAGGCTCGTTGGAAATACTTGCCTCTACGTGCATTTCTGCAAAACTGGAAAAAACATAGGTTAAAGCTACGTTTAGGTTTGGGATATTTACAACACGATAGAGCATTAATCTTTAGTGACGCTCACTGGATATTTAATTCTGAACGTCCAAAACGTACCTCGAGCAGAATTATAAAAACACTGCAATACTGTACCATCCTTATATAAATGTGCCGCAGTCAGCTGTTAAACGTGTGTTTTGGCGCCACTCTGGACATTTCACTTTGAAAGTACGTGCAGTAAAAGTTGCAGAAATATGCGTAGAGGCACGTTTTTCCAACGAGCCTGGGTTGTTTCTGGATGATGATGATTTACTACGCAGATATATGCTGTGAAAACTCCATTCGAACATTATTAGCACTGGCCATCTATCAAAACGATACAAATTTAATAAATCACCAACGGCAGAAGTTTGAAATAAATATGGATTTTATTTCGACAACGTGTGTACACTATATTTTGAAACTACAAAAGGTCTAACACTGTGAATATAATGATAAACATCAGCAGAAATACAATTTCACAAAACAAATTTTCAGAAATATATATTAATTCTATTTTTTTTTACAGTACAAACGAGATTTCAGGCATTCAGCACATTATATTTACATGGCTTTTTTCACTATTGATCTATCCCTGATCAATTTGTGATTTCAGAATTTTAAACGATTGATTTTTACGGTTATACTGTAAGCTTTGTGAGCGTCCTTAGAATAGAAGAGTGCAAAATATTTCACCACAAAAAAGTTATCAAAAATGAATTGATGCTAACGAACGAAAATGTCTGAGAAAACTGGTAATGTTTCACAGTATAATCATGCATAATGTTAGTGAAAATAACTGCAATATCCTGAATGTATGAATGAATGTACTCATAGTACAATGTATATTTTTATACTTTTATATATGTATTGTTTTGCAAGTTGTACAAAGGCAAAAACGCATTGATCAATAAATAAAGATAGGTGATATAACTAAACACATGTAGCATAATGTGTTACATGGATTTCAACAAAATGTTTCATTCTGATGACAATTATTAATGCTTCCTTGTGTGTTTTTGTTAAATAAAATTCAGTTTTGAGGCATTCCTTACAAAAATGATACGTGGTAACTGCTGTCCCAAGAACGGCAGCTCAAAACTCACTTCAAAGAATACAAAGAATACCAGCACACAAACTAGACATCTACACACACCCTATACCTCAGTCAGGCTCATTGGGATTGGGAAAGAGAAGGGCTTGAATCTGTATTACAGATCGTCAGACTCAGGGATCTCGAAAGGCTCCAAAGAGACAGTGGGTAGAATGAGAGGCGTGCCGTCGGAGATCCAGCCCTGGGCAGTCCTGTTGAAAGTGGGTCGCTTGGCGGCAGCATCCTGGAGCTCAGGGTACCGAGGAGCATTCAAGTCCACTTCTGGAAGCTTAAAAGTAATCCCTCGTGGGGCTTTTTCGAACCCCCCAAATGGTGTAGCCACCCTAAGAAACAGAGATCGATTCGCTTATGTATTTTGTATTGGTTTCTGTTCTTTTCCACACAATGCCAAAAATGTCAGGTTTTACTATCCTTTTGGAAACATATTGGCATTTGGCATAAACAAACACACACATGCGTCATTAAACAGCTTTTAATGTCAAATATGATGACTTTTTAAAACAAACCTTTAAAAAAACTTTTTTTAAAAAATGCTGTTTTATTCTTTTTTATTTTGTACATTTTTATCAATGCCAATTTCAGTAATCAAAGTTCATTGAAATAACTCAGGTATTGACGTATGAATTATTGGTTATATGGAGACTGAGCCTGCACCACCTGTTTATCTCCTCATGATGGTGCTGTGTTGTGCAGATACATTATTGCAGGACTGAATATATCCACTTTGTGCAATAGAGTAACAGTTCACTATGCGTCAAAAATGGTAACCATGCTAACTATCGTTAGTTTATGTGAAAATACGTTGTATTTGATTTTCCTAAAATTAAATGAAACCAAATATACCGGTTTCAGGTTGCAACATTCGACATTAAGAAAAATGCAATACCTATTAAAGCTTTTTGTAGTCAGGTAGTTTCTGTCTTAGGCTCAGGCACTGGCAGCTGAATTTTAAGTGTGTCGGCCAGCGTGGGGTCATTGATGATGGCCTCTTCCCAGGGGGAGTGATAGGATTTTGGCATAGCTGTGGCGTTGAACCTCTCTGGAGGAATGTTTGCCAGTGGACCTCCATATCCTGCGAAAAACAACAGTTTGCTGCATATGTTTCATGATTATCAAAATCAGCATGCATTTATTGAACATTGACAGAAAGAAAGCAAACACATACAGGACCTTTTTAACCCATTTAAAGTCACTCAGAGTGATTCACCCAGCCAGAAATAGAAGGTGAGTTGGGGGTGGCATGTGCTGTCGCTATCATATTCTCTCTTCAATCTCTCTGACTCCACCGCACTTACTCTTTCACAGATGATACAAGAGGCTTTGTAAGCATCTTACAAGCTCGACGGGGTGGATAACAAGAGTAACGCATGAGCAGTGCAATCCTCCTGACTCAGCCACCATTGACACGCGTTAAGAATCTATATAAACCACGCTATTCAAACTCTTAAAATCAAGCAGTTTTGGAATAAAAGTAGTTCTAAAACAATATTTTACTTCATGTTTCTTTGCAATTATTTAATGGCGATTCATTTAATAGCAATTTCTTAGTGAAAATAGTTTCAATGTCATTTTTTTGTGTAGTATAATCAGCGTTGATTCTGACATACCTGGTGCAATGTCCTGAGGGTTTGCTGGGTTTCTGGGATCCGGCGTGTTTGGGGGCGTTTTTGACCCAACTCCTTTATTCGCTGAGTTTTCTTCATTGGCTTGATTTTCGTTCTAAAATGAAATGTCAGTTACAACTTTGACACACCTACGGCCTCGTTGCGCGTGCGTGACAAAGCGTAAAAATAAAAACTACAAACTATTTTATGAATGATTTCAGATTGTGAACAAAGTGGCCTGAAAGCTCCACTGTTAAACTGATGCGGAGAAAGCACAATATATTCTCCAATAAGGCAGAGGGGGGGTAAACTGAGCCGCGTCTGACTCACATTAATCTCTTTTCACACATTGCTTGATTCCCACAAAGTGCACTTCTGTGTTTAAAGTAGTCCGTTCTATCACTCCACGTTAAAAATATTAAACCAAAAGAAGGTCAACAGGATTAGGGTCAACACCAACACCTAACAAAATGGTTAGGATGTCGATCCGTCCAGATGTCAGACCATGTCCTTGAACGAAATCATTATTTCAAGAGCACGTTCACTACTGTAGTGCCACAGCTCTGCCGTTCTTTTTTAATGATTAAAACGTAATTTGTGATCGATTTAAAATAATTGACTTGCTCTATTCAAGAGATACGGTGGTTTCTTGCATATTCGTTTCATCACGTACACTTTTACAGTTGTATATAGTTACAGTGTACGTTATAAATCCTTTAGGTTGAAATATATTAACAAGCTGTCGCTTATGTAGAAATGCATTTCGGTACACAGCGGAGAACGAGCGTACACTCGGACACTTGAACGGTGATAAATGAAGTGAGTTGTCGTGGGCGCGCATTTCAGCGCTGACCCTAAAGAAGGCACACTGGGAAGGACAAGGGCACGTGGCATTTGCTATCTTCCATGTGTGGCTGCCATTCATTCAGCCGAGCACATGTTTGCTTCACAAAGTAACCACACACATAGCAGCAAGTCACAATTATATAACAGAATAGTTGGTGACAAGATCAACATCAAGTTGGATATCTGAGCTCACGTCAGATAAGTTAGAAACGATGGGTATTATTCGTGCCACAATATGTGTCACATTTGCATCTTTGATGCGATACAAACAAAAAGACTTCTGTTGTGGATGCGGGTTCAAGTCAGTGCAGATGCTACTTACGTTAAACATGGCATTGGCTTCATTCTGAATGCTTTCAAACGTGTATTTCTCTGATCTCCGCTGTCTCATCTTAAAAAGACGTGACCCTCGGTTTGACAAGAGAGACAGCTCCTCCAGCATGATGTCCTTTGGAGTGGAAAGTTTCTTTCCCAGGTCCATAGTAAAACCTGCATTATTATCACACGATTTTTTTGTTATTACAAAATAATTTAACAGGTCCATTTATAAAACCTTGGGCGATGCTTTGCATAATTTGCATAGTAATATCGTGGCTCGTGACTATTGATATTTAATGATGACGATATATCGTGTAATAATGTTTGTTAATACTAATATGAAAGTTATTATGAAGTGAACATTTAGACGCTTCATATGATCCGTATTTGTGCATATTTTATATCGGCATATGTAGGTGTCATTTATTCAAACAATATATCATGATATGAAAAAATAAAATAAAATACATAAGGTTGTACTCTGGATGTTAGATCCACACATTCTATGAAAAGTCACATGAAAGATCATTCAACCTTAATGGAAACTGGTGAATTCATTATTAAAAGGTTAGATTTGATGGTTATGAAAAGTTTTATTAAAGGAAATCATATAAGGTGCATGCCATGCCGCTGCAGCAGGAGCTTTTCAGCCATACTGATGATGTTATCCTGAACATTTCACAATGATTCCAAACATAACTTGATCATTTAAATAGAAAGCGTTCCTTTTGCCTGTCATTATTTTTTTACTGTTGATGTAGCGATATGAAATGTCTAGCGTTAATCAAATTGTACTTGTGACGATATAACGTGAGAACTGTAAAGGTTCAGGATTTTCTCTCTCCTTTTGTTCTCCGCGGTCTTTATTCTGTTCTCATTTCGGCTCCAGCACAGCTGTCCTACCCCATCCTCCCAACTTTAGCCTTTGCAGAAATAGCCTGTGACAATGACAGAGTGAATCCACTGCTACAGGCAGCAGAGCATTATTTATGGCCAGAACGAGGCAGTGGCCCTGAACCACATTCTAAACGTTGGTGTTTCTGTCTGTGATTGGCAGCTAGGTTCAGTGCTGTGCTCTGTATTCGTTCAGTGCTGATCTGAGAGCAGGTTTTGGTAGAAGGTTATACCGTTGGCGCCACCATGGACCTCGTGGCAAAGGGCAGCTGCCTGCTTCTTCCTCTCACGCACTGAAAGAGTGCTGAACTGTGACATGTTGGTTTAAAAGAGAATCCCAGTAGTGCTGCAATACATAAAGGACACAGATACGTGTAGTAGAAGTATCTAAATTCAATTTAGAGGATAATGTGATGAAAAGGCTGAAAAAATTATACAATAAGGATATAGATTGATTTGTTTATAGTTATAACTACATGTTTTATGGTTTTATTACATGCGATGAATTCAACTGAAATAAAATACATTTTGCGTATAAATATTTTTCTTTTATTTATGTATTCTATATTAATTTTTTTCTCATTTAGGAATTCTGTGTAAATCTGTTGAGGGTGGCTATATAGTATAGGTATATAGTTTTATATAGTATAGGTATAACTCTCATTAAAGTGCAGAGGTGAAACTTACCTGAACACAAGCCAGCGCTTTAAACAGAGCAAGATGTCATATGTCATGAAGTGATATAAATCACGGTTATGCATGAGCTGGTGACTGAACATTGTGTCCAGGGGGTAGACTGGGTTACAGACACTGATCAAAGCCAAAAGAAACTTTCTTGGCACACTTTGCAAAGGCCTTGCCATTCAATTCCTTACTTGCTGCTCGCATTGAAAAGTTTAAAAAGATCAATCTCAGAATTCTCTCTTTGTGAGCAGCAGGGTGCTTAAACTGATTGGTGCATGTAAAACTACTAATACATATATATATTTCTATTTGCATGCTTTATATTGCTGTGATGCTCAGAAAATTAAGTAATATGTCATGCGGTTTTACGATTCAGAAAGCAATTCCTAAACATGTCTGTTCATTTGTTAGGGCTTCCGTTTTAGTTCGTTCTATTATCATGTGCACACTTATCCAACATCAGTCTTCTAAGAAAGCCGTGTAAGATACATCTCTCTCTATGTTTTGTTACCGCGGTTTAAGTGTCAGAACCGTCCACAAAACACAACCCCAGCAGCGTTATAACACATGTCCGTTATCATTATGTCCACACTGCACACAGTCTCTCAAGGAAGGCCGTCTTCTTACCTGTTGGATCTGCGTGTGTCTTGAGTTCTACCTGTACAAAGGAAGAGGGTCACTTTAGGTAGATCGATCCGGCCTGATTTGTCTTTGTCTGGTACTCTGTTCTTGACTTGCACTGGGGGTGGGGGTGTGTGCAGGGTGTTAGTGGAACGCCAGCTTACATCAATAGGCTAATTTTAGCTGTGTTCAGCACTCAAACCTCTCACAATGGTATAAGTCGGTATGGAGGGGAAGGGAGGAGAACTGTATGCATGGGAATAAAGTGTACAAAGTCACTTTTTGTGTGTGTGTGCAAAAGGTGATGGGGGTTTTAGTCTGTGTAATTGTTAGCTCCAGAGGCTGGGAGTTTCTTGATTGTCATTTATAGCAGGCCTTCCAGAAGTATGAAGATCCTGATACTGCATTGTTACATAACACATCACCTTATAGGACTCAGCACTGAGATGTTTGCCTGCTCCAGAGAAAATCCAATAAGGTCCGATCTATTTTACTATTTTATCGTCTGTAAAAAGATCTGATAGAATCAAATGTTATAGTAGCAACTTTGAAAATGGAACATAACAGCATTTTTGGTCATTGTCAAACTCTATTTATTGAACAGGTTGATACATTCAGATCGTTTGTGATCAGTTCGGATTTTAAAAGTATCATTGTGTACATTACGGTTTTCTAAAACAAGATCCTTTAAACAATGTGCATATTTGGATGAAGTTACAAATAAATTTTAACATGAAAATGAAATATTTCATTTTGGCATTTCAAATTACACATAACATTTTCACAGGCATTGATGCATTTTTCTATGATCTGCAGCCTATCCATGATGAAGATCTGCACAATCAAATATCTCAATATGTCTTCAAATCAACCAGAAACTATTATATAAGCACGCAAGTTAAACACAAAAACTATCAGAGATATGATCAAAGATTAAGAACAACACAGTGAAAGCATTGTACTTATATGACGCTAGACATGAAAGTTGGTGATTCATGAAAAAAGACATTTAAATGTTATTCTGGAAAACTTGACATTACTTGGCCATGTTTTAATGGGTGATATATATTGCATCAGTAGTTCAGAATAATCATTGAAATGACTAAAGAGATTAATTGTACTTTGTTATATAATTAAAACTAATCTAATCTAAGGCTCCCTAGACATTCTTTTTCTCATATATAATGTAAAATATGTTATATATGTTATATATATATATATAAATACACTATGCGTGCACTCACAAATAATCTCAAAAAAGTGATCTAAGCGCAAAGCAAGATGATTTAAACTTCTTAAGGTTATTTAATAGTATTAATATATTAGATTTATTTTATAAAATATTAAATTTTTTGTAATGTAAGGTCTCTTCTGCTCATCAAAGCTGTATTTATTTGATCAAAATACAGAAAAAAACAGCAATATTGTGAAATATCACTGTAATTTACTTTTTAATTTCTTTGTTAACTATCATAATTTCTTCAGGATTCTTTGATGAATGAAAAGTTAAAAAGAACAGCATTGATTTAAATCTATTGTATCAATATACACTACTATTCAAAGGTTTGAGGTCAGTCAAGTTGTTTTAAGACCCTAACCTAACCTAACCTAAGACTAAAGAAAATCAGCTGATCCCAAACTTTTAAATGATAGTCTACTTTAAATGCTAGAATATTATAACATAATATAAAATTATGACATAATGTATGCACCACTAAACTTTAACCTGAACATTTTTTAACAGCCCTTTTTTGTAATATTCATACACCATGATATACTATAATTTAATTTGATCACTCTGAATATTTAATTACAGTTTCCAACTGACTCTATGCAGTTGCGGACAGTTTGAGTGAAGTGTGAAATTTGTGGGCAGAGAAGTACCCCTGCTGTACCTGCCGCTGGTCACCAGAGGCTGCGCGGGACGGAAGGAGGCCCGGATACTGCTTCTTTCGGCACTGAAGAAAAGCTGTTGGTTGGGGATGTAACAGCTGTTACAGGCTCCATCTCCTGCGGGCCACCAACAGCCTCGTAGAAAGTCTTTCCTCCATTCTGCCGGTGTTTGTGGTAATGATTTTCTAGGAGTAGCTGAAATTTTGGACTCATCAGGACCAAAGAGGCTTTGAGGAACTTCATCTACAGAGGAGAGCGTTTCTTGGGGGCTGTTCCACCCATGAATATTGCCTGTTCAGTGACTGACGTGTTGAATAGACACCGGAGTGGACACAGGGGCGGGAGACACGGAGGACAGTCTCTGGGGAAGTCCATGACCCGGCTCTTGCTGAATGCCTACACAGACAAAGAAGATCAATTATGCACAAGTTAATAATCACAAATTTTAGTTTGTAGCAAAAAACCAACTATTGTTACTTCTGTATTTCTTACAGCGCTTTTCACAGCAAACAAATAAATGAAAGCATGCGTTTTGACTGCCCTCTTCTGGACTGTGTGTGTAAATGCTATTAAAGGCGATGCTAATTTTTGGTTGAGGGAGGTCAGGGTTGGTTGGCAGCGGATTAATTCTGGGTCATATTTAGATACTGTCAAAATATTTTTTGGAGTGGGTGCACTTTTCAAGCTTACTGAGTCTCTGAAGGCATGAAAGTTAGAGATTGCCTGGTAAACATATAGATAGATACATATTCAATGTACAATAAGTGAGTAGTACACCCTCTAAGACCCTAAAAACAATTACTCTTTACATAAAAGATATTCTAAAAGGTTTGGGATATAAATTTCCAACAAGTCTGCTCAATCAATTACTAAAGAAGAACATCAAAGTATTCACATTATCTTCCTTGAAAGTTACCAAAAATGTTTTTGCTAGTGCTATAATGCTTATAGTGTTGGTGTAGGTTTAAGGCAGTTTTTAAGGTCTTTTTTTTTAAGGAAAGCAAAACATGATTTGCAACCACTTTCCTTAAAAGAATTCCTTAATTATTTTTTTCAGTGTAATTCCCTGACAGTTAAATCACATTTTGTGATAAATGATTTTTTTGTTAGAGAAAGAGCAGGAGAATACCATGCAAGTGTCTCAGAGTCAGCCAAAGTCTAAAGAAAAGAGTGACATGACATAGTAATATACAGCCAGCAGAAGTGACAAACGTGTCTGTTGTCACCTGGAATTACCTACTGTATAGCCAATGCACAATAAACTGATTTATTCTTTTCCAGGGCCCATATTTACAAAAATACAGACTACTGAAGAATTCATATGCGGATAAAATCAATCATTTGATCAAATCAATCATTTCGGATCTAAACTGTTCTGGCGTTATTGAGTGGAGGCATAGAAAAGTGTTTGGTTCTTACAGTTTAGTGGCAGAAAGTTTTTGTATAGTGGCATGATTGCTGAGTTGTGGATTATCAGTGGCGTCTGTGTGATGAAACAGGAGATGCTAGACTCTCAAAAATAAGGGTGCAAAAACTGTCAAAAGGTACCACTCCAGTGAGTGTACCCTCTTCTCATTCCCTGAGTTATTGGCCATTTTCCACATGGCAACAACGATATGCATTCTTCTGACGTAAAAATCCTTTATTCGTGTATTTCACCCACAGATTGAAGCAAGCACTCTCCATTAAAGAACAAAGCATTTCATCGTGAGCTTGCACATTGATTGCCAAGAAAGACTGAGTTTAAACAATTTTGTCTAAAAAGTAATTTTTATACTCTCTCAGTTCCAGGAAGGTGTGGGAACTTAATTGAAGAGGAAAATGAGGTCAAATCATAGAGTTCTTAAGTTCTTGAGTCATTTGCACTGCAGTGTCGTCATTAAAAGTCTGTTTGGTGTTGAGTTGGGGGTGAGATAAGTTAACACTTACCACTGGTTAGAGGCACCTGACTAGCTAAGGAAGACCGAGTAAGATCAGATGGCTAAGTAAGTGAGGTGTCTTAATAGAGGTTTGTGTGTTTCAAACACAGCGGAGCAAGAGCTATTTTTAAAATGAGTTATGTGCAGGTTTAGAAAACCAGAGCCACAGCCCACTGCAAGCTACCCATAGTATACCAACAACCTGTAAAGAACAAAATGAATCAGACAGAATATAACACTGTTCAAAATAATGCTATATCAATGGGGAAATCTATCATTTAGGTTTGTTTTAAATTATGTATATTTGTTGACCCAGTATAGTGCGTGTATTTTTAATACACTGAAGGAAAATATTATGCTTTTTTTCATTTGTGGACTGATCTTTGCAGACCATAACCGGATAGAAAGCAAGAGAGTAACATGACGGAAATTCCAGAAAGAGAACACTGGGAAACATTTGGCAAGCAATTAGAGAGGATGAGAAAGCACTGGAAAGCAAAGAGAAGTGCACAGAAAGCATTAAGTGAAACAAGGCCAGTGGAAACATTATATTAAAACAGAATAAACTAGGAAGTACAATAGTTTTGAAATGACAAGAGGAAACAACAGGAAGTAACTTAATTCATAATAATAATATCCAGATTAACAAATAAAATGTGCTAAAGTATTCATTGTACACCCATTTTTTGTTCACTGTATCTGAACAGCAGTGTCTGCTGAATGCATAACTATTTTAATTTGAAACTATATATATAAACACAAAGAATTCTCAATTTGCATTATTAGATTGACTTCAAATGTCCACAAAAAGTCTTAAAATACGTTGTTTTGTAGGACACTTGGCATAATGTGGTAAAATTGTTGTATTATTAATATGAAACATATCACAAGTAAAACTGAAACTAATAAAATAAATCCATCTAATTTATGAATGCTACAGTACAACTAGTATATATTGTTTGAAATTCTAATCTTGAGCCATTTAAAGGGTTATGAATTTAGAGTTGATTGTACTATAAAATAAAACTTTTCTTAACAAAACAGCAAAAACAGCACTTTGCACAGATCTGCCCAGACATATTGTTTTGAATGTACTATTCAATTACTATTGCAAAATTACTGTTTCCATTTCTTGCCTCCAGTGTTTGACATTTTGGCTGAAAACTTTGGTTTTGGAGCCACTGGTAATGCACATCGTGAAGCATTTTCATTATGCACCGGGTAAAGAAGACCCTACAGACATTGCCCCCAGAGATATCAGGAGGAAGGAAGTTTGAGATGCCTTTGTTTCTGAGGCCATCATGCATGTAAGTAGTTTTTTCCCATGTAACTTTTTGGAACAATGGGTTGCTTCGTTTGATGTGGACTGTAGATGAACAAATGGGTAAGGACCCACCTCTCCAGTGCCTTTAGATGGATTTTGCCAACTGACTGCAAGCTATTTGGGGAGGGGGAGAATGCTGTAGAGGGCTCATAAGCAAGGGACTGGAAACTGGTAGGGGTTTAAAACGAAGTTTGTTTAGACTCTGTAGGGCTTCCCTTGGCCTCTGGAGTGGGTTGTGAGTATGAAAAGCAGGAATTCAACTGGTAGGGCTGATGTTTCACTGACATCAGAAACATTGAGATGCTTGGGTGGGATTCTTCTTCTCCTTGTTTGCTTTAGACTTAATTTTGGACTAGTTGCAGGAGGGTTGCTTAACTGCTGCAAAGGGGATAAAAGGGGATAAAATGGGATTATAGGAGACTGGAGGTGGGGGGCACGGACATTAGAAGAGTATTTCAAGTGCTTGCGCATCGAAAATGTGTGGCGATGAGGTCTAGGTTTGTTGGCTCTCACAGTCTCATACCGTCGACCACAAATTTTTCCATACGGGACTGTCTTGAGCAAACAGTTCAGCTCTTTTTCCTTTAAGTTCAGTCCTTCAGAAGCACCTGCATCTGATGAATACCCTTTAGAGGAGAAGATGATGGAGCCTTAGATCCTGGAAAGCATGTGCTCAGGTGTTGGGGTGGGCAGGAAGCAACGAGTTCACGATCCTTGATCTAACCCGTGATGTTTTAGACTGGGAGGAGGGACCAGCCACGAAGTGAATCTGGTGTCGCGCATTCTGTCTGAGTCCAGGATGGTTGAGGCAGATCTGGAACCCAAGCAGGTGGTGGCTCCTGTGGTATTGGCTGAGATGACAATGGAAGCCAGGCTTTTCAGGAGACTGCTTTGGTGGAGTTTGTTGGGGTACTGCCTGCACCAGGGTGTTCCCCCCATAGCTGGGACAAGGGACTCTGATTCATGGGACGACGCTCTGCAGACCAAGGAGGTGAGCTAGGTTTATGGCAGGTTTGGAGCGCAGGACAGGTGGAGGATTTTTCTGTTTGATCTTTGGAGCTTGCACTAAATTGCACGCTGCACCCAGACTTGAAAAAATCTTCTTCTGGAAATGACTCTGTTAAGGACTTCTGATCTCTCCTTTTTTCTGAAGCAGAGGCATCTCTTTGGAGTCTGACTTCACTCCTCTTCTTTTAGCTTCTGGCAAGATCCCTGTTTTAATTGCAGGTATATGCAATCGTTCATCCACGTGGCATACTAATTATGTCTGATGTTGGGGACCAAACCTGTGGGGTTGTGTTTACTGGAACAGGAACCTTGAATATATTTTCAGGTTTCTTAGATGTTGGAGCTTGAGACACTGCTTACTGGTGAAAAAAGTTTTTCTGTCCTTGATTGTGACCACCCAGAAAGGGCTTAGTAGTTCTGTTTGGAGACAAGGGATCTGGAAACAGTCGAACCTTTTGATATGAATCCAGACCATTCAAACCATTTGCAGATTGTGTGTAGCATCTGTTGCTGAAATGGATGATCTTGATACTGTTATTTGTTGCCTTAGAATAGATATCTTGTGGGGCTTAGGCTTCTTCCAGCGGAAGGAGACTTTACAGTTTCACCTTCTGGCTCAAAAACTGCATCCACTGGTATGCCTTTTCGCTCTCATTTCCTCTTGTTCTGCGGAAAGCTCATCCATCCTTTGGCGCCTCTGGGCAAACATCAAGACCCCCTTTCCTTTCGTCTGTGGAAGATGCTCCATTGTTTCCAAGTTTGACTTAGTCACATACTTCTGAAATTCTGTTGTAGCTTAAATCAGTCACGTGGTATTAAAAAATGAATATTCTTCCCCTCAGAATCAGTGGAAATCTGTTCAGACTTTGTAAATTAGTGCAACAAAGTACAATCTCATTCTCTTCCTAAAATCTGTCTTTGAGAAGCCGTACCACAGCTAACCAGCATGAACCTTCTGACCCCTTTTGACACCCTTCTTTCTGGGGCAGCAAAATGCAAAAGTGTTATGTTTACATTTAGAGTTGGCTTTTCCGCTGTCTCACTGACTGTGCCCTCACTCCATCTTAGTCCTATGAAAGACAAATTAGAACAAGAAAATAGAAAATGGCATAAGAGTTATATAGGAATGGAATTAAATAAATACAATACAAAACAAATTATTTAGAAATTGACCAGATTCATTACACTGATAACCTAATGCTACATGGGCATCCACGTGCACCTTAAATTTTAAACAGGTCACCTCACAATAACTAAGCATAAAATAGCATTATCAAGCAATTTTGGTATTATATCATTTTACACACTGGAATTTCAGCAATAATATTTAAACTAAGCTAAGCAACATCTTCTGTTAGTTTATTAACCATACACTTGTCTTCATATTTTAATAAAAACATAACAAGACAAGCCACAGTAGAACATTGGTAGCTGGGTTAGTTAAAACACATTACATGCTTTAATCATTTTAATTTACTTTTAAGATAAAATTCTACTAATCTGCTAATAATTAACATCAAAACACACCAACCACATGAATTATATCCAGAGCACTCTGACAAACTGAAAGCTTTTTGAGTGAACGTTGCGAGAAGGTTATAAAACCCTTTGGCTAAAGTGGGTATCTGTGCAAACTGTCAGTGCTCGGTGGTGGGACGACAGGACTGTGAAGACACACAGAGAGAGAGAGCCGAGAGAGGTGGTGTCCACTGTTTAACGAGTCAGGTCTCATCACCAAGAGATCATATGACAAATCTCTACTATTGACACACATGCTGGCCACCTATCAAACCAGTGGCTAAAACAGTAGTACAGGGGCACACACTTTTATTTAGATAACTCTCTCAAATACTAGTTTTAGCATTTGGCTTTGCCTCATCCATCTTAAACCATTACTTGTATTGGCAATTTTTTATTTTCTAATAATTGCTATTTTACTAATGCTGATAATATCAATGCCATTCTGTAATTAAACATATTAAACCAGCTATTAGACAAAACTTAACAATCCTTGCTGGCTTTTACAGCCTGTAAGTAAATTTTATGCAAGATTTACAACATGCTGGATATATTGAGAGAATGCATTACCCAGTACAACAATAGAAAACCTATTTCTGGAATTGATTTTGGGTTATTTCTGTCCAGACACTCTAGCTTCATCAAGGGACATGCTCGCATAGTAACTGTAACAGATAATTACTGGAATCTTAAATAAAGTCCTTCTTAATTATATTTTGTTTCATATGTATATTTCAAATTGCTATAATTCACCATTTTAGAGTATAAAGGATTAAGTATATATAATGTATTTAGCATTTATACGCATTCTAATCTACATTGCATTCCTTTTATTAGACAGAATGATAATAGTACATTACCCCAGCCATCACTGAAGAAGAGGTAAAAAACAGACCAGATCTAGACAAAGACAGCCACTGAAGGACAGATTTGGAAGGTTTTGTCTTACATTATATGTCTTGCAGCGTCTGCTGGAGTCTGATCAGTTCTGTCCAAAGGCAGTACCCCCTCACTCTGCCTGCTCACCCCCTGAACGAATTCCATGACACAACACCTCTCTCTCCTCCTTCTCCTCCGTCTCCTCCTCTTCTTACCTGCCTTTTCCTTTTCACTTCCCAAGACATTAAAACGTTCTGCTTCGAATTCTATTTTGAACCTGTCTTATGGAAGCATTCTTAATCACTGGACTCTTTTCCTCTTTGCATTCAGATATAGGAGACAGGCATTTATTGGATCAGTCATTTCTGGCCAGAGAATGGGAGTTGCCTCTCATCCTAGAGAAGTTGGTGAATCTGATCTGGTGTCAAACATCACACTGATAGAGACTGTATTTTTAGTGACCACCGATGCTTGGTGGTGCTAGTGATGTTTGATAACACTTTCTATTTCTGAATGGAAATGAAAGATGTGGCAGAGCTACCTGACATAAATCCATGTGTCCAATAGAACTGAGTCTGAGGCCATTCAAAACAAAATTCTATAAAGCACAAATAACTAATAAAAATAGTGCTGGTGTCCGGCAGAAATACTGGCCTTCCATTAAAGATAGCTGTTTCTGATAGTTATGTTTGACCCATGTTAAGTGTAATGGATCTGGAATATGGTCACATAAAATAAAGCATCAATATGCGTTTTAAGTACTAATAAACAGCTAGTAATGTACACCACGAAGATCAAAGCTGTGTAATTCAGCATGCATCAATACGATGGCTAACACAATCCTTGTTAACCCAGACCACAGACTAAAGCCTCCCAATAAATTATGATTATAAATAAAAAAAAACATACTGACTTGGTATTGACTAAACTGCGAAACCCCAAAATGATGCTACGTGTATTTGGTGGTTGGTGAAGGGACAGGTAGGTCTAATGAAGTAATTCATTCCCTCTTCCTCAATGAGGAGTCTTTAGTACCGTCTGGAAAGCAGTCAGCTCCTGTTCTCTCTAGAAGGAATGTATTCACTGTTTGTGTCTAAATTAAACTGCAATTTTGTCCTGGAAGCCAAACACACAACATTGTGGTATTATTTCCATATTGTGTTAACTCAGGCCATATTTACCTTCCTGCGTGATAGTTCTCAGAAAGTCTCATTTACCATTTATGTCTCAATATATATCTGACATGGACCAGAGATAAAAGAATACGAATGGGGAAAATCTAATTATACAGTTGATTAGCACAGTTTTCACCACCTGATCATTTACTTCCATATAATGATGTACTGAATTTGTGTACGGTCCATAAAATTAATTAAGCTTATTGTCTTTTATACACAGCAACATTAATCGCGGGTGTTGTTTGTATGCCAGCCTCTATATTCAGATAATAAGCCCAGTCTGCAGGAAGCAGAGATGGCACATGCGATAGTTACCATACAGTACATGTCATGTGACAAAAAACGCGACGTCATTCTGTATCTCTGACAGACAGCTGTTTTGGCATCAGTTTATTCGCTGACCCTTTGTGCTTTTATTTGACAGGACGCCTGTGACCAAGTAAATATTTCAGCCTGACAAAATGGCTTTGATATGCGATGATCCACGTCTGATGCTTTGTTTCATCTCTTACGAACCCCAGGGCCACTGCTATTGGATACTCGTCATCTATTCGCATATCAAATGAAGATATTTAACACAACAGGTTTTATACACAACAAAACAAGGAGAAACATTGTGGAGCGCCAACCCATTTTGTACCACATCAGAAAAAAAAGAAATGCAACACTATGGTTCAAAAGTTTAGGGTCCAATGGTTTTTTTTCTTCTCTTCACTGTAATGTAGATAAAGCAGTCTCCATGCAATAACTATTCAGAAGTTCTGGAATTGTAGTGGTTTTATAGGGCCTAGTAAAGATAGTCATCAAGAAATGTATTCTGAGTCGATGATTCTATCCTTGCCTGTCTCAATTCGACGTGATCTAAATATTGATTATTAAACGCCATTTTCTAAATAAAATATTTGTTCTATGTAAATAGGGCTACCAGTTTCTCACCTCTCACGCCACACAGAAAAATCTCCCACCTGTTTCTTTTTCTTTCTTACTTTTATTTCTATTTATTTGTTAGGGTGATTTTAAAAAACTCAGATATTTCATCATTATCAGAATGATTTAGTGTGGCAATAAATGTACATATCACAATGTAAACTTGTAACAAAAAGTGTAAATTATTTGTGAATAGTTATGGGAGACTCCCTCCCAGCCTCCTTGCAAGGAAAGTCTATGCCAGGGGACTTGAAGTGGAGATTAGTCCAATAGTCGAACCAGGAGGAACAATGCTGACTTTCATCCTTAAGGTGGAACGCTGGACCAGCTCTATACCTCTTGGGGTGCTGGGGTTTCCTGGGAGTTTGCCCAACCAGTCTTTGTGTGTACTTTGTGGATTTGGAGAAGGCATTCGTGGGTTCCTCACGATTTCTACCAGCAGGAAGTGCTCTGGTAAAGGGCCCGTTGCTAAAGGCTGTCCTGGTCCCTGTGAGGTGGGTGCACAGGAAGCTTGGTTGTGTTTGTGAACTTGTTCCTAGTGCATGTTGGACTCCTTGAGCTGCCCTTTATCACTGGTCCTGTTCATTTATTTTTATGGTGATTTCTAGACATGTCTGGTCGCTGTTCCAGTGTGTCTTGAATAAAAGGCTGGGCTGCCAGAGCGAAGCTCTCCATTCTCCAGTCGATCTTGTTCCTCTCTCACCTATGGTCGCAGGCTTTGGGGTCATGACCAGAGAATAAGATCCCGGATACTGAGCGGCCAGGCTAGGTTTCCCTCCCGGCTGGACTGCTCCCTTAGAGATAGGGTGGGGGGACTGATCACTCAGGAGAGGAGCTCAGGTACAGAAACAACTGCTATAAAATAAGAACATTTCTCTCTACTAAATAATATTTTAATCCTTCGATGTCATTTCGTAATAACTTTATCTCGTGGATCTCTGGGGATTCTTATGGTCCTGACTTTCACTGGATTTACTGAATTACTAATCCTGGGGTGAAGATTAAAAATAGTCCGAAATCAAACATATTGTGTTTGCTTCAGCAGGCATCTTAATTTGTTGTAAGATTTATTGAATTATTTTATCACAAGAGAAAACACTTACAATAAACAATGTCAAACTGTAAATGTTACATTTTGAAAATTACCACTAAAACCTTATCATTCCTCTGAAACAACAGTCACATTATCCAAATATCAGAAAAAATCACACATAAAAATGACTTTGGACAGCACTCATTTATACAAACCACTGGAAATGCATCGTTTACTGATACACCTCATCATCATTGCCAGGACTGTGATGTTTTGCACCTCATCTTTTTAATTTCAGATCTTCCAAAAATTATATCTACTGATAAAGCAGAATGAACAAAGAACACTATTTTGCCAATGACACCTGTGCAGACCTCCTGCCTGAAAGAGAG